>NW_027527958.1:132965-134894 GCF_008692635.1 Crocuta crocuta
CTCTAGGTGATCCTAATTTTTTTTCTTACCCACTCTTCTCTCAGTTTTCTCATATGAAATGTGGGAATAATAGTACCTATCTTACAATGTCATTAGTTTATAATAGTGGAGTGATAAGAATAGTCCAAAGCACATTGGAAATACTATACTGATGTTAACTTTTGTACTTATGCTATTATTGATGTTATTATTATTGATCTCTGCCATCTTTTTCGAAGCCCTTTTTTCCTTTGGTGTATCAGTCAAAATAGGTTAGGTTAATACACAGTAACAAAAAATCCTAAAATTTCAGTGTCTTAAAACAATAAAGATTTGTTTCTCACTCACACTACATGTCCATCTCAGGTTGTGAGGAGGGGCATTCTCTTCTATATAATCTTCAATAAGGAACACAGAATGATAGAGTCAAGGCCACCTGTCATAATGCTACTCACTGTGGCCAGGAAAGGGGAACATGGAAAATTATGTACTGCTCTTAAAAGTTTCCCAGCCTCCCTCAGAAACTACACATGATATTTCCAGTCACATCTGGTTAGTCAAAGTTACCTATACATGCCTAACTTCAAGGCGCTATGGAAGTAAAGTACTACCATGTACCCAGAAGGACATGAATTGGAGATAAAGTAGCAGTACTATTACACTTAGATTTAAAAATTCTATACACTAGGATTCCTATTAACACCTTCCTTACTTTTTCTTCTTAGTCTTTTATCGGTTCCTCTTTCTCTCTTTCTGTTGTAATAATGATACTACATGATTTGATCCCTGGTATGATTTTCTCACTCTGCAAACTTTCCTGAAGTGATCACATCCATTCACATGGTTGTCCCAATATGCTGACAATACCAAACTTTACATCTCTAGCTTGTATCTGTCTTTTAACCTTCAGATTTGTATATCCAACCACTCTTAGACCCCTATTCCTGGATAATATACAATCATTTAAAGCTTATCTTGCCCAAAATTTACCTTGCAGATTTATCCTATCTAAATTTCTCCTGCTTTTCATGATCCGCCTTATTTTGTAGCACCATCATTCACCTATGTTATTTGAGTATGTACTACCTTGACTCCTGTCCCCCCTGTGGTTCTAACATTGGCTGTTTTTACTCTTTCCTCAGTGTATCTCTCTTTCTCCATTTTAATCCACTGCTCTGAATTAGAATTTCACTACTACTTGCCTAGACTATTTAAGCTATCTACTAACCAGTTTCCCTAATTCCAGTTTTGTTCTCTTCAAATACATCCTTTACACAAGTAACTAGAGTGCCATATATAAAATTAAAAACTGACCACCTCATTCTCTTGCTTTTGTTGAAGGAAACCATTCCATTTCCCATAACTGTTCACTTTGTTTTCTTCACCTAAAATGTCCTTCCTCTCTTTCTTGCACTTTATACCAACAATTTTCTTGACTACATTCTAATAGTACAAAAATGAATGTCAATACTAATAACCAGGAGCAACATACACATATATACACACATATACGTAAATATATAAGATCTGGGAAGAGATCAATAAAATATACATGCTAATTTTATTTACTTTTCTTCTGGTTTATACTTCCCTTCCTCTCTCTACCTTCTTTTCCCCTTTCCTGTCCACTTTCCTTCTTTCTTTGCTCCATCATTCTTGCCTCTATCCTCACCTCTCCTCTAGTCTCTCAACTCCTCCTCTCTAATTCAACTTTTCTCTTAATTATCCATTTGCTATCCATTCTTTGCCTATCTCGTCTTATCTACCTTTTTTTTTTTTCAGGAAAAATACCAATAAATAGCAAATTTAAGGTAACTAAGGACTAGCATATGGGCAAGGACACTTTGTATATTGAATACCTGTTTACCAGGCATGTATTATTTCAGTTTCATTGTATAAAATAACAAATACACAAATTTAAAAACAGCCACAGAATCTGCACTGAAGGAT
>NW_027527958.1:139602-141893 GCF_008692635.1 Crocuta crocuta
AACCTTACTTACAGCAAACTCCTCAGCATTCCCAGACAATGTGGGATAAAATATGTCTTGTTATAATTTTGTGTATATATTATCTATAACATTGTATGTTTCAGAAACTATCCATCATTATCTCATTTGATTTTCACAATTCTGCATAATAAGGAAAGTTTGTTGCTGCAATTAAACAGTCTATTCTATCATTGTGTTCTGTCTATGTATATGGCTATGAGTTTGTGTATTTAAGTGTCCTTGAATATGTGTATGCTTATGTGTTAACCCACATGCATCTCTGAGTATGCATGCATTTATACATCATGAACATATATCTGTATATATTAGAATGTTCATATGTCCAACTCTATCTATATATGTATCTATAATATATATGTCTGTGAATGTGTATGCCTGCAAATATGTTAAGAAGTATATACCTATATGTGCATTTCTAACCTTAACACTTGACAGACTTTTCGATGGATAGCTTAAACATGCTGCTTTCAAGCCCAAAACATGATGCTTTCAAAGACCAGTCTCACCCCCATTATACTTTAGATGGAGGGGCACCACTCTCTGACCTCATTGTGTAGAGGAGGGTTCCATTGTCCACCAGTCTGAGCAGCTTGTTAGGTGTGGTCATGTTATGGGCTACTGATTTCTTGCCATTATGAAAGAAGGTGTCAGGGGTCCAGATCTTGCTAGCCAGGAGATTGTTCAGTGGAAGGATTTTCATGGGTCCATCAAATTTAAGTCTTTCATCATGCCATGTCTGTCGAAAAAATACATCAATGGTGTACTCCTAGGGACAAAAAGAGAGAACAATGTTTGAACATAGTTCTGGTGATGACCTACAGTGCCCTTAGTATTAATCACCTTGCAATATTTCCTCCAATGCAAAGAAGCAGCAGTCTATTTATAGTACTTACTGGCAAGTATGGCAAATGATTATGATTGAAAAATATTGTATGGTGATCAATAAGTATGAAAATAATACATCTGACAATATTTTGCTCAGGAAAGTGACTGCCAACACTGCCCTGCACATCATACAAGACTACCACAAGACTTTGCCTTATGGAAAGGCAACAGTTCCTTTCTCTATGCAGTGAGATCTGTAATAAGAACAAACTCCTTTCCTTGTCTCTTCTATTACATGATCCCATATGAACATCAAAGACCAATATAAAACCACCATAAAATCAAAACTATAAACTTTAAAACACATTTAAGCCTCACAAAACAATATATCTGATGAGTTTATATTTTATTATCTTCAATAAATAAGGAACTATTAACTATAAATAAGATAAAAACAAATAGAAAAATGGGTAAATTACATAACAGAATTCATAAAGTGCTAATAAACTTAAAAAATTTCAAAAATGTTATTAATCTGAACACAATTTGAAATAACAATAAATGCGGGGTGCCTGAGTGGCTCAGTTGGCTAGGCGTCTGACTTCAGCTCGGGTCATGATCTCATGGTTCATGGGTTCGAGCCTCATGTCAGGCTCTGTGCTGACAGCTCAGAGCCTGGAACCTGCTTCAGATTCTGTGTCTCCCTCTCTCTCTGCTTCTCCCTTGCTCATAATAAATCTCTCTCTGCCTCTCAAAAATGAATAGACTTTAAAGAATTTTTTTAATAATAAAGTAAAATAACAATAAATGTTTCATCTTTTGGTAACAGCAGACCAAATTGCTTGCTATACGTTCTTGTAACTATTATAAAATTTGAACCTATAAATTAGAGAGCTAGAAGGAGAAGGGGGCAAGGAGGGAGGGAGAACCTACTGAAAAGCAATGTGGCACAACTGAAAGCAGACAAAAACTTGAGGAAAATTTACCCTTGAAAGATGGCAGCAGCAATGGTTGTTCCCCCAAAACTAGAATTCTTGTGGCAGATACCATAGCTTTACTGGCTCAAGATGGCAGATAATCTGAAAATTTAGGGGTGGTACTCCTGAAACCAAGGGAGTTACAGAAGGGATGGGACCTCAAATCTGCATATATACTTTGCCCCAAATTTTGGCTGACCTTTACACTATACACACATGAGCAAGACTCCAGGCTCTGTTAAAAAAAAATACAGGCAGGGGCGCCTGGGTGGCTTAGTCGGTTAAGCGTCCGACTTTCGCTTAGGTCATGATCTCGCGGTTCGTGGGTTCGAGCCCTGCATTGGGCTCTGTGCTGACTGCCAGCTCAGAGCCTGGAGCCTGTTTCAGTCTGTGACTCCCTCTCTCTCTGACCCTCCCCTGCTCACGCTCTCTCTCTCTCTCTCTCTCTCAGAAATAAATTAAAAAAAT
>NW_027527958.1:141925-143629 GCF_008692635.1 Crocuta crocuta
AGTCTCCCACTAAATGACAGATGGCAAAATTGTGCTGAGTAATGTTTATAAGATGGACAGAAATTGCAAAATGTATTGGCTTAGTATTTCAAAGAATAGAACCCAAGCCTGGCCAAAGAGCTGAAGATTCAGGAGAAAGACCTGGAAGCAAGAGAACCACTGAGAGAGTGAGTCCCCAAAGCTGAGTGCAAACCTTGCCCAAATATTTGGCTGCTAAACTACACAAGGCATAGGGGATAATTTTAAGTAGTTAGGTAAAATAAAGAAGCAGCCAGAGCTGCCTAAAAACCTATGGCTTAAAATTCCTTAATTGTTTTTAATCATACCTGAAATAAATTTCAATATCCTTCCCTTACCTAGAAAGTACTTCATAAATTGAGTGATCCATTCTTCTCTGAGCTATTCTTTAACCATTATTCCCTCTACAAATTAGCCAGTCTGGCTTTTCTTATCCTCCAGCATACTGAGCACATTCCTGACTAAGGATTAGAAGATTATATAAATATTTTCTTTCTTTTTTTTATTTCTAGGAGAGAGAGAGAGAGAGACAGTGTGAGCAGAGGAGGGTCAGAGAGAGAGGGAGTCACAGACTGAAGCAGGCTCCAGGCTCTGAGCTGGCAGTCAGCACAGAGCCCGACGCGGGGCTCGAACCCACGAACCGCGAGATCATGACCTAAGCGAAAGTTGGACACTTAACCGACTAAGCCACCCAGGCACCCCTATATAAATATTTTCTAAACCGAGATACTTTTGATAGTCAGAAGAGATTTTATCAAAAATTATACCAGGATAACAAGTGAAAACCAGGACTGTGCCAAGCGAATGCTGGAACTAGACTCTCACATAAAACCAAGACCCTGGATGACTCCAACTAGGCAAAAGGGTGATCGATAAAATGAACTAGACAAAATCAGTCCACAATATGAAAATTCAAAAAAGGAAATTTATCAATCCAGACATGGTTTCTGAATTAGAGGGGCTTAGGGGAAGCATTTCTACTGAGATTTAGCAGCCTTAAGCCTAATTTTATATGACACTGGAGTTTAAATAAACAGTATCTGCCTGGTTTTGAGTTTACAGACTGAAAAATTAACACAGGAATGTGTCTCAATGTGGGGATACCTCTATAGTAACTTGCAAAAGCAAACACAAAAGCAATCTGGAAGGACATGACCACAAATAAATGCTTGCTGAAAATAAGCTCACAATCAAAAATAGAATACATAAGGAAGTGGTCATGAGTGAGAACTGATACAACATATAACTGAATTAAACTCCTTCAAAGAACTTCCTATATCAAAAGGATACTATAAAGGAACTAAATTAAAATGATAAAAGGGGCACCTGGGTGTCTCAGTCTGTTAAGCCTCCGACTCTTGATTTAGACTCAGATCATGATTTCACAGTTTGTGAGCCTGACCCCCGCATCAGGCTCTGTGCTGATAGTGCAGAGTCTATTTGGGATTCTCTCTCTTCCTCTCTCTCTCTCTGCCCCTCCCCCACTNGTGATTTTGAGCTTTACAGTGGGATATGCGCTGGTGGCACAGAGCCTGTGCGGCATTCTCTCTCTCCTCCTCTCTCTGACACTCCCTGACTTGCTCTCTCTCCCTCAAAAACAAATAAATAAAAATAAAAAAATAAAATATATAACCTGTAAAAGAAATATAGTCATTGAAAATAAAAAGCTCAATGGATATATTACAT
>NW_027527958.1:143679-150004 GCF_008692635.1 Crocuta crocuta
ACATAAGAGACTAGACAACAATGAAGAGAGATTAGTAAACTAGAAATGCATATGAGAAAAATGGTTCAGTGCACATTTCAGACAAATGATGAAAAAATCATGAAAGAGGTGTGTAGTAACAGGAGGATAAAAGGAAAACGGTCAGCAAATTCTAATACAATTCTAAGATTAGAGAATAGAGAAAATGTGGAGAAATGATATTTAAAGTACTAATAGAAGACAGTTTCTCTTACAATTGTTGAAATATATTNGATAGCACTAACAGAATGTATTTTTATTTGGTTACTATTTCTTTCCTTCCACTAGACTGGAAGCTTCATGGGACCAGACACTTTGTTTTATTTGCTGCTATATCTCTAGCACCTAAAACTACCTGGTATATAGTAGGTGCTCTATAAATATTTTTTTTAATTTTATTTTAATTCTACTTTAGTTAATAGTATTATATTAGTTACAGGTATACAAAATAGTGATTCCACAATTCCATACATCACCTAGTACTTATCATAACAACTGCACTCCTTAATCTCCATCACCTATTTCACTTATTCCCCCACCCTCCCTTCAGGTAGTCATCAGTTTCTTCTCTATAGTTAAGAGCCTGTTTCTTTGTTTCTCTCTCCCTCTCTCTCTTCACTCTACTGCTTTGTTTTGTTTCTTAAATTACACATATGAATTAGGTCATATGATATTTGTCTTTCTCTGACTTATTTTGCTTAGTTTTATACTCTAGCTCCATTGGTGTCATTGCAAATGGCAAGATCACATTCTTTTTCATGGCTGAGTAATATTCCTTTGTGTAAATATACCACATCTTACCTATCCATTCATCTATCAGTGGATATTTGGGCTGCCTCCATAATTTGGCTATTGTAAATAATACTGCTATACACATCTTTCATTTCAAATACATATGTTTGCATTATGGGAGGGAAATCCAGTAGTGCAATTACTGGATCATAGGACAGTTCTATTTTTAACTTTTTGAGGAACTTCCATACTGCTTTCCAGAGTGGCTGCATCACTTTGCATTCTGACCAACAGTGCAGTAGGATTACTTTTATTCCACATCTTCACCAGCACTTGTTTCTTATGTTTTTTATTTTAGCCATTCTGACAGGTATGAAGTAATATCTCATTGTAGTTTTGATTTTGCATTTCCCTGATGTTAAGTGATAATGAACATCTTTTCATGTGTCTTTTGGCCATCTGTATGTCTTCTTTGGAGAAATGTCTGTTCATATCTTTAGACCATTTTTTAATTGGATTATTCGTTTTTTGGGTGTTGAGTGTGTCAGTTCTTTATATATTTTGGGTAATAACCATTTTTTTCCCTTCCAAGATTTTATTTAAATTCAAATTAGTTAACATACAGTGTAGTATTGGTTTTAGGAGAATTTAGTAATTCATCACTTACATATAACACCCAGTGCTCATCCCAACAAGTGCCCTCCTTAAGGTCTGTCACCCAATTTAGCCCATCATCCCACCCACCTCCCCTCCAGCAACCCTCAGTTAGTTGTCTATAGTTAACAGTCTTTTATGGTTTGCCTCCCTCTCTGTTTTTATCTTATTTTATTTTTCTTTCCCTTCCCCTATGTTCATCTTTTTTTTTTGTATCTTAAATTGCTCTTGAGTAAAATCATATGACATTTGTATTTCTCTGACTGGCTTATTTCACATAGAATACATTCTAGTTCCACCCATGTTGTTGTAAATGGCAAGATGTCATTCCTTTTGATGACTGAATAATATTCCAGTGTGTGTGTGTGTGTGCGTGCACCACATCTTCTTTATCCATTCATCAGTCAATAGACATTTGGACTCTTTCTGTAATTTGGTTATTGCTGATAATTCTGTTATAAACATTGGGGTGCATGTGCCCCCGTTGAATCAGTATTTTTGTATCCTTTGGATAAATGCCTAGTAGTGCAATTGCTGGGTCATAGCATAGTTCTATTTTTAACACTTTTTGGATATGTCTTTTGCAAATACCTTCTTCCATTCAGTAGGTTGCTTTTTACTTTTGTTAGTTGTTTCCTTTGCTGTGCAAAAGATTTTTGTTTCTAGGTAGTCCCAATAGTCTATTTTTGCTTTTGTTTCCCTTGCCTCAGAAGACATATCTAGAAAAATGATGCTATGGTTGATGTCTGAGACATTACTGTTTGAGGTATCTTCTAGAATTGTTATGATTTCAGGTCTCACATTTAGGTCTTTAATCCATTTTGAGTTTATTTTTTTGTATGGCGTAACAAAATGTTCCAGTTTCATTCTTCTGCATGTTACTTTCTGGTTTTCCCAACACCATTTGTTGAAGAGACTGTCTTTTTCCCAATCAATATTCTTGCCTCCTTTATTGATTAGTTGACTATATAACTGTGGGTTTATTTCTGGGTATTCTACTCTGTTCTATTGATCTATGTGTCTATTTATGTATTACCATACTGTTTCGATTACTACAGCTTCGTAATATAACTTGAATATACCTCCTGCTTTGCTTCTCTTTTTCAAAATTGCTTTTGCTATCAGTGTCTTTGTGGTTCCATATAAATGTTAGGATTGTCCATTCTCATTCTGTGAAAAGTGTTGTTGGTATTTTGATAGGAATTGCATTAAATCTGTAGATTGTTTTGAGTAGTATAGGCCTTTTATCAATATTTATTCTTCTAATCCATTGGCATGGAATGTCTTTCCATTTCGTTGTCTTCAATTTCTTGCATCAATGTTTTTGAGCTTTTAGAGTACATGCTTTTCACCTCTTTGGGTAGGTTTGTTCCTAGATATCTTACTCTTTGGAGTATGGTTGTAAACGGGATTGTTCTCTTTTTTTAAAGTTTATTTATTTTTAGAGAGAGAGCACATGAGCACAAGTGGAGGGGGTTAGAAAGAGGGAGAGATGGGATCCCAAGAAGGTCTTGTGCTGTCCAGGCAGAGCTCAACATGGGGCTCAAACTCATGAACTGTGAGATCATGATCCAAGCTGACACCAAGAGTTGTCACTTAGGTTCCCCAATGGGATTGTTTTCTTAATTTCTCTTTCTGCTGTTTCATTATTAATATATACAAATGCAACAGATTTCTGCACATTGATTTTTATATCCTGAGATTTTACTGAAATCACTAATAAGTTCTAATAGTTTTTTGGTGGAGTCTTTAGGGTTTTCTACATATAGTATCCTGTCATCTGCAAATAGTGAAAGTTTTCCTTCTTCCTTACTGATTTGATACTTTTTTAAAAATGTTTTGTTAAAATTTATTTTTGAGACAGAGAGAGACAGTATGAGCAGGGGAAGGTCAGAGAGAGAGGGAAATACAGAATCTGAAACAGTCTCCAGGCTCTGAGCTAGCTGTCAGCACAGAGCCTGACATGGGGCTCGAACCCACGAACTGTGAGATCATGACCTGAGCCGAAGTCGGACGCTTAACCGACTGAGCCACCCAGGCGCCCCTGTTTTGATACTTTTTATTTCTTTTCGTTGTCTAATTGCTGTGGCTAGGACTTCCAGTACTATGTTAAATAAAAGTGGTGAGGGTGGACATCTTTGTCTTGTTCCTGACTTTAGGAGAGATCCTCTCAGTTTTTTCCCAGTGAGTATGATGTTGGCCATGGGTTTTTCATATATGGCCTTTATTATATTGAGGTATAGTCCCTCTAAACCTACTTTGTTGAGGGCTTTTATCATGAACAGATGTTGTACTTTGTGAAATGCTTTTTCTGTGTCTGTTGAAATAATCATGTAGGTTTTACCCTTCTTTTATTAATATGATGTATCACATTAATTCATTTACAAAAACAGAATCGGGGCACCTGGGTGGCTCAGTCAGTTGGGCATCTGACTTTAGCTCAGGTCATGATCTCATGGTTTGTGAGTTTGAGCCCTGTGTTGGGCTCTCTGTTGTCAGCGTAGCCTGGAGCCTGCATTGGATTCTGTGTCTCCCTCTCTCTTTGTCCCTTCCCCACTCATGCTCTGTCTCTCTTCCTCTTTCAAAAACAAAGAAACACTAAATTTTTTTTAAAAAAAATTAAAAAATAAACTACTGAATCACATGCATCCTGGGAATAAATTCTACTTGATGGTGATGAATATTTTTTTAATGTATTCTTGGATTCTGTTTCCTAATATTTTGTTTAGAATTTTTGCATCCATGTTCATGAGAGATATTGCCCTGTAGTTCTCCTCTTTTCGGTATTTTTATCTGGTTTTGGGATCAGGGTGATATTAGCCTCATAGAATGAATTTGTAAGTTTTCCTTCTATTTCTGAGGACTGTTTGCAAGGAATAGGTTTTAACTCTTCTTTAAATGGTAGAATTCCCCTGGGGAGCCATCTGGTCCTGGTCTTTGTTTGGAATTTTTTGTTATTGACTGAATTTCCTTGCTTATAATCAATCTGTTCAAATTTTCTATTCTTCCTAGTTCAGTTTTAGATTTTATGCTTCTAGGATTTTATCCATTTCTTCTACATTGTCCAATTTATCAGCATAGAGCTTTTCATAATATTCTCTTACAATTATTTTTATTTCTGCGGTGTTGGTTGTTCTTTCTCTTTCATTTCTGATTTTGAGTACTTCTCTCTCTCTCTCTCTTTCTTTCTTTCTCAGTATTTCTCTTCTGATGTCTGGCTAAAGGTTTATTAATTTTGTTGATTTTTTTCAAAGAACCAGCTCCTGGTTTCACTGATCTATTTAATTACATTTTTTAGTTTCTACATCATTTATTTCAACTCTAAATTGTATTATTTTCTTCTTTCTGCTGGTTTTATTTTGTTTGTTGTTCTTTATCTAGTTCTTTTAGGTGCAAGGTTAGGTTGAGATTTTTCTTGCTTCTTGAGGTAAGCCTGTATTGCTATATACTTCCTTCTTAGGACTGCTTTTGCTGCATCCCAAGGGATTTGGACCATTATGTTTTCATTTTCATTTGTTTCTATGTACGTTTTTATTTCTTCCTTGATTTCTTCATTGACCCATTCATTGTCTGGTAGCATTTTACTTAACCTACATACATTAATGCTCTTTCCAGATTTTTTCTTCCGGTCGGATTTCCAGTTTCATAGCATTGTGGTCAGAAAAAATGCATGGTATGACTTCTTTTTCAATTGTTGTGACTTGTTACATGGCCTAATACGTGATCTATTCTGGAGAATGGTACATGTATTTATGTAGTTGAAAATTAAACCAGCAGCAAGATGAAAGAAGGAATAGTGAGCACAAGTATTAATAAACATATGGGTAAACAAAAAATGACTCTGTAGAAATAACAAGGACTATAAAAACTAGGTAGAATAAATAATTAAAGTAAACCTAATGGAAAGAAAGAGTAGGGATATGTTGGTTAATGAATTATTGTATTATTTGGGAGGAGAGTGAAGATATTAAACTTAAGGTCACATGTGGATGTTAACATTTAAAGTAACCACCAAAGAATGTACTAGAACTAAAATGTAAAACTTATAAAACAGTAGGGAAAACAATTAGGAATATAGAAAATGCTTTAATCTTTAGAATACAAGAAAAAAAGCATGGAAAAACATGGAAAAAAGAATACATGAGATAATAGAAACAAACAATATACTCTAAGGATAAATATACAGTATAGCTGCATGCTATATATATATATACACAAGAGTACACCTAAAGAAACATAAAAACACAGGTTGAAAGTAAGGTAATAAAAACATACATGGGCAAACCCTATCAAAATAAAGTGGTAAAACTATAAAGTACAGGTACAGTGGACTGTAATACAAACCTTTTTCTTTGGGATAAAATATCTCATTACATTAAAAAATAAAGATCTCCAGTGGAAAAATAACAATTCTAAATTTTTATGTATAAGATAGCACAAACTCAATATACATAAGGTAAAAATTGAATTATGAAGAGAAAGTTACAAACCTTTAGATTCTCAATAAATGGAAGAACAAGAACAATCAGGCTGACAATTTGCATGATTAAAATATGTGAAGGGCCCAATTGACAAGATGAGCTAATGGGCACACACACACACACACACACACACACACACACACACACACATCTACTTAACATTTTAAAACACACATTTTTTTAACCAAAAACAAATGATCATGTGCTAAGTCATAAAGCAAATCTCAAGACACAGAAGTATTTCATAATCTCCAGGCCATTTTTTCAATATAAGGCATTAAATTAGAAATTAATAACAAAGTTTTATATTTGAAAATTTAAAACCCCACTATAAAAATTACAAGAAGCAAAGAAAAAACATAAAGGGTATTAGAAAATACTTAAGACTAAACAATAAAAATACTTCTAGAATATGAAATCTTATAGTGGTACACTCAAGT
>NW_027527958.1:150218-151040 GCF_008692635.1 Crocuta crocuta
AATACTTGGAAGGAAATTGATAGCTATAAAGAGGTCTTAAAGATAGCTAAGAAAAAGTACAAGCCTAAGCTAATCTACCTAAAGAAACCAGAAGGACCACAGAGTACTCCAGTAAAGTAAAGAAAAAGATAATTGATGTTTGTGGGGAAAGCAGGGGTGCAGCAGTGGCAGAAGCATCTCTGGTCTCTGCCCCTGTTTCCCACTCTCCTTCCACCTCCAACCATCCATGGACTCCCTAGAGCCACCCTGCTGTCTCCACTTCCTCTCACTGCCCATGATGTGTGTGTCAGTCCGCACACTGTGTGCTTCTCTGTCTGGGCCATAGATGGTGGGGATCTGATAAGCTTCTAATAAGGAAAAAGGAAGGAAGTATGGGTAGATGGCAGGGAGAGAGGGAAGGATGAAAGAAAAAAATGATCCAGAAAAATGTGCAACAATTGGTGAAACAGAAAACAAAAAAGAAATAATACACATGATGAACAAAACTCAAAACAAGTTACTTTGACAATAACAATATAGAAAACTTCTGATAAATTTAATAATGAAAAAAAGACAAAATGTGGGGAACAGTTGTGGGTAGTGGTAGGAATACAGATGAAATAAGATTTGCCAAAAATATTTTAATATTTGAACTGAGTGATGGGTACATGAGGTTCCATTAAACTATTCTGTGTGTGTGTGTGTGTGTGTGTGTGTGTGTGTGTATTATATATATCATCACTACCATCTTTTAAAGAACCGTAGGATGGCAAGAGTAGAGACAGGGGAATCAGTTAGGGGATTTTTGCAGCTGGATATGCTAGAGACAATGGTGACCTGAAC
>NW_027527958.1:151229-151731 GCF_008692635.1 Crocuta crocuta
TGAACGAGAGTACTACCTGTTAAGGTAATGAGAACTGGTTTAATTTGGGAACTCTTATGAACACAGTTACAAAGAACCGTGAATAAAATAATAAACAAACAAATAAATGCATTTAAAAATCATTATCAAGTTTAATTATTTCAAGAAATGTAAAGATGACCTAATATTAGAAAATCTTATTAATGGAATTAACTGCATTAACAGATTAAAGAGAACAATCATGCAATCATCTTAATAGGGGACAAAAGAGAGGTTGAAAGATTTGAGATACATTTATAACACACACATACACACCTTAGAAAACTAGTAATAAGTTGTAGAGTAGATCTATCTATATAACTATCATGTTTATTATACTGTTTGCTATCATTTGGCCTTTCTATAAAATCTTACAGAAATTCCCATATTATGAGTTCTGTCTTCCTAAATTAGGAATCAAAATAAATTACCAGCATTTTTTGGAGTTAGAATTAGACAAATGATCTAAAAAAAACACCAATGT
>NW_027527958.1:152224-152689 GCF_008692635.1 Crocuta crocuta
TCTATGTCCCTGTCTCTCTCTGTCTCTCTCTGTCTCTCTCTCTCTCTCTGTCTCTCTCTCTCTCATACACACACACACCACAGGAACTTCAATTCAGAAGTGTCAACATGAAGAAAAAGGATCTGCATGGAGTTTCTACTTTTGCTGTAGTAGTAATAGAGGTTGTGGCAAAGGCATCTTGTTTTTAGTGGCCATATTGTATAAAAAGGATACTTAACCTCAAAGATAATCAGTAAAATGCAAATAATATCAGACACCATTTCATATCTATCAGAACAGCAAAAAAATGTGTAACAGAAAGTATTAGCAAAAGTTCAGAGAAATGGACCTTTCATACACTACCAGTGGACTTATAAATTGGTAAAACCCATCAAGAGAGTAATGTGGTCCTATCTGAAAAAAGTTAAAAATGTAAAACCCCTACAAATAAAAAAGTTTATCTATAAGTATGTACCCTACAGTTAC
>NW_027527958.1:152921-160522 GCF_008692635.1 Crocuta crocuta
CCCTACAGTAACAAACACAAACACATTCTCAATAAGACATGCATAAGAATGTTTGTTGTACTGGTGTTTTTAATAGTCAAAAATTGAAAAGTGCCTTAATGCATATTGGCAAGATAATTGGACAAATGTATGAATAAAAATATGCATACACTGTAAAGTCTATAATAGTTATAATAAATGAATTAGAGTTAAATGCATCAAAATGAATAGCTTCCAATACATGGTTGAAAAGATGAGTTGTAAAATAATATACAATCTGCTGCATTTTATAGTTTCAAATGTATTTATAGTTTGAAAACATGAAAACTACTATATGTTATTTATTGTAATATTTTCTATTGTATGTGATATAATAAGCCTAGGTATAAGTCTAGAGTATGTGTGGAAGTGACCAAACAAAAAAGCAAATTCATTATTGTAATTATCTCTAAGAAGGGAGAGAGAGAGAAATGGGATCAGGATAAGGTACATAGGGGACTTCATCTGTATCTCTAAAGATTTTTTATTTTAAGAAAAAATATGTTAGGGGCGCCTGGGTGGCTTAGTCGGTTAAGCGTCCGACTTTCGCTTAGGTCATGATCTCGCGGTTCGCGGGTTCGAGCCCCGCGTNATGTTAAAATATTTAAGATTTTTAAAAAGCTATGTGGTGGGTCCCCAATTTTTAATATATATTTTTTTTCTGTACAGTCAGAACTATTGGGGAGAATAACACAGTGATCATTTGCTCTATAAGAATTNATTCCTCCCTTGTATACTCTTCAAGAATGATGGCCTCCAAACTGACAAATAATTTTCATTGTTTTGTGAGGCATTTAAATAAAATATTCTAGATAAGAAGCCTAAATCTGCCTCCTGGGAAAGGCACTACACTAGGCAAAGAATGACATGTAGCTCTTGGGGAAGAATTTTTGGTTTGGTGTTAGACTCTGAATGTCTTCAATTCTGTAACACTGGGCAGTGTATCAAAGCAGGATCCCATGAAGGGCCTGCAAGCCTGATTTAACTTGAGCAGGGTCTGAGACCAAGGTACTTGACAACTGCATTACAGTGAAGGCATTGTCACTGCTTTACAGTCAGGCCACTCCTCCCTTATTTTGACCATCTGGTCTTCCCTTTGCTCCTTGCCTTCTTTTACTATCATTCTGAATTTTGAAGAATGATAATCCACCTGCCATTTTCAGTTGCATTTAGGTCTTGAGACAGTCTGATTAGCCTGTCTATTTTACATAAAAGTAGCCCAGGAGATTCCTGGTCATGGATTCTTAGGCAAAACCCCACAGACATGGACTCCTTTCTATATTGTATTGGGGATATGGTGGTATACTATGGAAGAGTAGGAAACTGACAGCCCAAGAGGCTTTCAAAACAGACAGAGTCTCCCCTTAATTCAGTGCCTTAGACCACCAGTAAGTTAGGGCTTGAAGTGAACATAGCCACTTTTTCCAGTGCTATGAGGGAAACAGGTACAATAATTTCAAGCCCACTGCCACGAGGAAGGAGGTCCCCATGCTACTTTCTTTTAAAGCAATAAAACCTTTTTTTTCCCTGGATGGTCTTTGGATACCCCGGCAACTTTGCATGATTTTCATAAGCAGCTGTCAGACCAAAATATATGCCATCTGTTATCAAGAATTATGATTATAATATCTTTTATGAATTCTTATTTCTCAAGCCTCTATTTTTTTCATTACACTATACGATTAGTTTTTACTATATTACTACTTGCATCATTACCTGATTGTTTACTGTATACCCTAGGAAGTTTCTCTGTTGACAAGTGGCAGCTGGCACTTGTTACCTAGTGAGTATTTAAACAATGAAAGTATTCCTGGGAAGAGAGTGAAATAGACAATACTTAGAATTGGCATTTTGTTTCCAAGTTGTTCTCATCCTGACTCTACTAACACTATTACTCTTTGTCCTCTTTATTTTCTCACTAGCTTTATCAGTACATTCATATAGATATTTATTCAATACATAATTCAGGACCCTGGGTCCCTGAACCTATGAAATGTCAAAACCTTGAGCCTTAATATGGGAATTAGAATGGAAATTTTGTCAGAAGATGGTTTGGACCAGGAGACCATCCAAAGTTTTTCTCAGCTGTTAGCTTTCTTTTTTTTGAGCTTTACTGAGGTCTGAGTGTCAACTAAAAATTGTATATATTCAGGTTGTACAATGTGACTGTAAAGCTGTGTAATGTGATAGTTTAATACATGTATACATTGTGAAGTTATCACCATAAATTAACACATCACTTCACACAGTTGTGTGTATGTGTGTGTGTGTGTACTGAGAACACTTAATATCCACTCTCTTAGAAAATATCAACAGTGTCCTTTCTACCTTTTTTTTCCAATCACTGGCCATATGCATAACATTCCATTTTAAAGCCACTATCGCACCCTCTCTGCATTCTAATTCAAAGGATCTTGAGAGACCAGGGTAAATTCATACTTTCCAAGACCCATTGCTCACTGGTAAGGAATGGACATACCCAATTTGAAAGAGAAGTGAAGTGGCAATGAAACTTCATTTTCACTAAATCTTTTGCAGCCTTCCCCTCATTGCCACCTACACCATCTTCCCATACATCAATTGAGAAAATGGTATTAACTCTTCTAAAGTAGAAATTCATAGGTCACATTGCCTTAATTAATTTAAGTTGGGATTGTATCCCTTTTTATCTTTCTCTCCTGGGAGACCATGGGTAACAGGATTGGTATTACTGCTGAGAAACAGCATGTATTTTTTAACCGTCAAGCTTTATTTGTTACAAATGTTTAACACAAACCTTTCATTTGTGATGCCTGTAAAATTCCCATTGTAATCAGTTTT
Organism: Crocuta crocuta; assembly: GCF_008692635.1. Lineage (NCBI taxonomy): Eukaryota > Metazoa > Chordata > Mammalia > Carnivora > Hyaenidae > Crocuta > Crocuta crocuta. The sequence goes on from NW_027527958.1 coordinate 155,760, forward strand.
CAATTTACATCCTGTACTCTTCAGTAAATTTTCTTTCTCTGACTTTTCCCTTAGAAACATCTACTACTGTTTGTTTTCATTTCTGGCTGATTCCCTATTGTCATAGCTCCTTATATACATATGTGGAGAAGCCACCAAAACTAGCAGCCCAAAGCTTAGAGTCATCAATCATTGACTCATTAGTCTTGCTACTCCACAGTGTCTCCTGAAGAAAGCAACTTTTACTCTTTGTCTGTAGGGCTTGCTTCTAATGTTTCCTATCATCTCAATAAATACGGACCTGTGTCCGTTCCTATGCTAGATGGTAGAGATACAGAAATGTTCCTGATATGTTCTCTACCTTTGACAAACTTTCAGTCAAATGGAGGAAAACAGTCATAATTTTCCCCTCCAATTTAATTTGTTTCATCTCATTTATTCTTGCATTTAACAAATGGTTGAGTCTACCGAGTGTTAAAGATTGATTAGGTATTAATGGTACTGAGATTTACAAAACAGATATGGCCCTTCATGGAGCTTTTAGTCAAACTCAGGATCTATGTCTGTGGGAGTCAGTGTTTGAGCAATGAGTATAATGGCTTCAAAGGGTTAAGGGTGATTCTGGTTCAATACTCAAAGTGGTACCACAATTCTTCCTCTTTATGAACAAAAAAAAAAGTGTTTCTATTTGCTTAGGAAATATTATGGACCAAAATTCCATTTGGCTGGAAGTGAGTCAAGAACCCAGACAGCTCTAATTTTTATCTACTCACCCAAGCAGTCGGTGGTCTCAGGAGAGCCTGGGGTTATTGCTTCAGGTAGTTACTAAAGCCAGACAAGTCTCTGATGCTTCATCCAAAGTCACTCCTGACCCAGGGTCAACTGCCACAGTATACTAATTACTACAGGAAGAAGAAATTTTCGAAAACACCGTAAATGTTTTTCCCAGCCAGGTCATAGCCATTCAGCCTTGTAACAAGATGGAAGTATGCTAAGAATAACCTGAAATGTATTTGATCGAATTCTGCCTTCCTTATCAAGAAAGCCATTCTGTCCAGTTCTCCCAGCACCATCTGTTAAAGAGGCTGTCTTTTTTCCATTGGATACTCTTTCCTGCTTTTGTCAAAGATTAGTTGGCTGTATACTTTTGGGTCCGTTTCTGAGTTCTCAATTCTATTCCATTGGTCTATGTTTCTGTTTTTGTGCCAACACCATACTGTCTTGATGACAGCTTTGTAGTAGAAGCTAAAGTCTGGGATGGTGAGACAGGAAATCATCAAAACCCTAGAGGAGAAGGCAGGAAACAACCTCCTTGACCTCAACCACAGCCATTTCTTACTTGACACATCCCCAAAGGCAAGGGAATCAAGAGCACAAATGAACTATTGGGACCTCATCAAGATTAAAAGCTTCTGCACGGCAAAGGAAACAATCCATAAAACTAATAGACAACTGATGGAATGGGAAAAGATAGTGGCAAATGACGTATCAGATAAAGGGCTAGTATCCAAAATCTCTAAGGAAGTCACCAAACTCCACATCCAAAAAACAAACAACCCAGTGAAGAAATGGGCAGAAGAGATGAACAGACACTTCTCCCAAGAGGACATCCAGATGGCCAACAGACACATGAAACGATGCTCAGCATCCCTCCTCATCAGGGAAATACAAATCAAAACCACACTGAGATACCACCTCACGCCAGTCAGAGTGGCTAAAATGAGCAAATCAGAGAACTCTAGATGCTGGCGAGGATGTGGAGAAACGGGCACCCTCCTACACTGTTGGTGGGAATGTAAACTGGTACAGCCCCTCTGGAAAACAGTGTGGAGGTTCCTCAGGAAACTAACAATAGAACTCCCCTATGACCCAGCAATAGCACTGCTAGGAATTTACCCAAGGGATACAGAAATGCTGATGCATAGGAGCACATGTACCCCAATGTTCATAGCAGCACTCTCCACAATAGCTAAAACATGGAAAGAGCCTAAGTGTCCATCAACAGATGAATGGATCAAGAAGATGTGGTTTATCTATACCATGGAATACTACATGGCAATGAGAAACAATGAAATCTGGCCATGTGTAGCAACATGGATGGACCTTGAGGGTGTTATGCTGAGTGAAATAAGTCAGGCAGAGAAGGACAAATACCATATGTTTGCATGTATAGGAGGATTAGGAGGAACTTAAAGGAGGACCATGGGGGTGAAGAAGGGGGGAAATATGGGGGGAGAGGGAGGGGAGCAAACCATGAGAGACTCTTGAATGTTGAGAACAAACTGAGGACTNCAAGCAGAATATGAGACTTCAAGAGACAGAAAATCTAGATTGTTTAAAATGTCTCCAGGGCCTCTTCATACCCATATGTGCCTGCTTGGGTGGGTAGGATCAGGGAGAGGACCTGGTTTGGGTAGGGGTTGCATGTGTGTTTCTGTAGTATCCCTGGATTTAGGTACATTTACACACATATGTTCATGAAGTATCTGGGATAACATTGGACTGTTTTTATTCTGTATGTATTTTCTTATGTGCATGTACACATGTCTGAATGTATTTGTGGATACTGGTGCATGAGTCAGAGTGTGTGAGTGTATGTTCAAAGTGTAGCTTCAGTCACTTTCTTGTAAAAATCCTAATCCATCACTAGTTTCCAGCATTACAAAGATAGAGCTCATATCCCTGGTGAATCTGGTTATATCCAATGGTCTATAAGTTCTATGAATATAGGGGTCCCTAGAGTTGGCCTCCTAAGGAGTACTTGCTCAATGACCAACTGACAATAGTTTTAATGCATGCTTAGATCTGAAGCTGTGGGCATTAGTAGTCAATATGTTGTGATGGAACAATCTAGACATACAGGCTTTCCTGATGCCCTTGTGAGAGACACATCTCCTCCACCCCTCATACATCAAACATGCCCCTTACTGAACTCTCTCTATGTGTCAAATACTCTATTAAGTATCAGGGAAACCATGAAGACTTGATACTTGCTCTTAAGGAGTAGAAAAGGAGCTTCCCACTTCTCTGTATCCTCTTTGTTCCACACTTGAAAGACAAAGTTCAGGGCTTGCCTCACAACCATCTCATAACTTCCTCTGCTGAAAACTAGCCCAATTCTCCAACTGACTTGTAGACCTTGTCTAATTGAAGGAAGAGCCATGTAAAATCAATATACCTAAACCAACTCTCAGCCTCTAGCCTTTCCCCCTTATGGTTCACCCTATACAGACTGCTAGACTGCTATACAGAATGCTAAATCATTCTAAAACAACACTTGTATGTTTTTATTTGTCTACTCAAATCTACTCAATAATTATATATTACCTACAGGCAAACTCTATCATGTCCCTTTACAACTGTTTGTATCTACCCAACAGGCCTAAAGAAGATCATCTCCTGCTTAAGTAGTAGCCCCACTGAAAATAAATAGAAAACAATTCCAAGTAGCAAATATGGACATTTAATAATTTTGGACATCTTATATTTGTTGGACATTTAATATTTTTAAGGCATTTTTTTCTGATCTTAAGATTTTTATTTTCCATACATAGTCACTCATTTAACAGAAATTTATTGAGCATCTAGTAACTGCCAGGCATATTGGGCAGATAACAGTTTGTTTCCTTACATGATAATTATTCAATCAAATATCTGACACTTAGTAGGTATTGATCAGATGGTCCTTTAGGATGAGGTCTCCTGCCTCAACTCTACATGCTTTGCCTTGGCAGCAAGGGATAATGGAAAAAACTAGTCCTTGCAGAGAGCTCATGAGTTGCCCCTTACTAGCTCTGCTGTGCCCTGACTTATTCTTTCAATCTGCTCTGAAGCTCTCCCTTGCTCATATCTGTAGAAACACCAGTAGCCAGAATTGGTTTTGACTCTTCCTCCAAACATTTTGCAAAACCATGGTCAGTCCATGTCCCCAGAGAATAGGTCCTGTTTGCAAGGAACAGACTTTTTGGATGATACCACAGGCTGCTTGACTAAGAGCCCCCACTAGAGTGCTCTCCTTACATGACCTATTTCTGCTAATGTGTGTGTAGTGCTAGCAAAATGTGAAGGGAGACATCAGGGAAAGTTTAACTGAGGATAGAGAGACAAGCTGAATTTCGAAAAATGTGTTGTGGAACGAAAGGAAGGGTATTCCTGATGAGGGTATATGCTTTATATGTGAATAAGTGGGGAGAGCAGAGGAAAAGATGAATTTGACCAAATACAGGATGGTGAGCATAGTGAATACATATGAGACAAGGCTACTCCTTAGAACATCGCTACAAACCCCAATTTCTTTCATCTGTTGTATCATCTTTCACTTTTACCTTTGCAGGAACTTTACTTACCATGTCAGTGTCTGACACGGGGCCAAAACTGGTCACGTAGATATCAGTCTTCACTTCAGTCACTGCATCTAGACCAGAGAAAGTAGGAAAGCAGAGTGTCATGAAAGTCAGTTCCCTCATCTCAGAGAGAGTCCAGCACAGTACTCCAAATGATAGCCAATTTGCTACTTCTGAGAAAGGATACTTGACAGTGATAAGAAAACCTGTAATATTTCTTCAGAGAACATGTTAGGTACAGGTAAAGGTTTCGATATCATTAAGAATGATAACAGAATCCCCAAACTCCAAAGTTTAAGAAGAGCCCTGAGAGATTACTCACATTATTATGTACTGGACTCTCACATTGGGATTACCCATACCTGTGGTAGGTTACCAATGATCTAATATCCAACTCTAACACTTCCAGAAACATAGAATGATTGTCTTCTCTCTCTCCTG
>NW_027527958.1:160606-160913 GCF_008692635.1 Crocuta crocuta
CTGGTTGGAACAATTAATGTCAATGCAAGATCATGGAAACATGTTATTCTAGAGCTCCAATAAGGTTGAAACAGCCTGGTAATGAGCCAACACATGAAGGAAAACTTCCCTGGAAAGTTGCCTGGATCCACAACAGACTTTGCATGAAGGAGAAATGAACTTTAGTTGACAACGTTAAATGACTGAGAGTTGAAAATGACTGATATCACCTGATTAATGGTCTTTGCATTTATTTTCCTTTATTGTAACTGTCTATTTACTTATCTGCCTCCCCCACCTTACCCAAAAGCTCCTGTATGGCAATTTC
>NW_027527958.1:160936-161345 GCF_008692635.1 Crocuta crocuta
GTTATTCACATGGTACTCACTGAACATTTTTGGTATGGATGGATAAATCTTATCATATATTTACCAAGTTGTAAAATGATACCCAGAGAAGTGAAGTTATTTCATTGCTAGGTTTCTCTTTTCCTGCTTCAGTCAGCCCTGTTTATTTGCAGCCCAGACTAGCCTACACACTCCAGCATTCCTCAAACAGAACACAGGGCAGCCCACTTCAGCCTAGCAAAGACCCCATCATTATATTAAATTCAAATAATCTCAGATTAGACCAGCATACCAAACCCCAGTACTAGTAGTACAGCCAATACCAATAAAGCCCACACAAGACTTGATGTATATTTATATACATATACATATTTATACACATATATTTATATACATATACATATATAAATATATAATGAGAATGATTACT
>NW_027527958.1:161502-176121 GCF_008692635.1 Crocuta crocuta
ATCTATGGCACTATTTTTTTTCTCTGATGGAGAGGTAGAGAACATACCTACCTACTTCATCTGTAGCATATTCACTATATTCATCCAGTCCTGGGTTCTGGCCCAGATGTCCCTTAGATATTGTTGACTTCCTACTTTCCAGAACCATCCCTTAGGCTTAATACACTGTTCCTCTACTCATGCACTGAGTATATTCAAGGCCACTGTGCACACCCACAAACATTACATTTTCAGAAGAAACTATGAGTATCAATTAATAACAAGCAACACTATAGTCAATTCACCAAAACACACACCTTACTCCCAAGCTCAATCAGCAAATAACATGCCTTTGAAACCAGAGCTGTGTTTTAAATAGTCTGGAGCATAGGCTTACCTCATATCCAGTTCTATGCTAGAAGGAGAAGATACAACACTTTAGGACCCAGAACACGCCTCCTGAAGACTTGTCCCTTCAGATGCACTCTCAGGTCCTTTGGCTAGAGAATCATTGTCCTACCCCCAAGTACACAAAACAAACTTAACTAATTAATGGAAGAGACCACAATTATATTTGAATCTAATATTCAAGGTAGGACATAGTTAGATACAGAACTTTCTAAACCAATACAAGTGTAAAATTGTAAGATAATTATGCAGACCAAAATCTGGTTACTCAGACTACAGAGGAAAAAGGAGAAAGATACTGGTGGTAAAGTTAAATTGCAAGAGACCACCAAGGGGACAGTGGAGTCATTGGTTGTAGTGGAAAGGGAAATGGCTATAACGAAGAGCCTTGAGCTAAGACTTAGGTTCTGGATCTCTGTCCCTGACTTGCATAATGCCTTAAACAAGGCATTTATTTTCATTTTAGCTGCCCTCTTGTGCAATGAGCGTATGAGACCATCTAAATTCCAAATTTTCTTTTTGTTTGAACTAGGAACTCTGACTGTAAAGCCAAGCAAAAAATGTCTGACCAAAGATGCTCAATGGTAGCAAGAAGTAAGCTGCCTGAGGAATGTAGGAGGTTTTATGCAAATTTGGTGCTCCTATTCTTTCAATTATTCACTTTCACTTAAAAGGTACCCCTTGATTGCTAGAAAGGGAAACAGTGGGGAGATGCTGTTTTCCCATAGAGCTCACCCAAAGTTTCAGAAATTTCCCTGGCTTTGCAGCAGGGAAAGGGAGTTGGGAAGTCTGGTTTAGCACACAAGATGCCAAATCACTTCTTTCTCTATATCTGTCCCATTTGGAAAGAATCTGGAGGATAAGAGAATTAAGGGAAGTGGTACAAAATAAAGGGGAAAGAATGTAAGTGGGGGAAGAAAGAAAGAAGACAGAGATAATTAGAAGAAGATTGAAGGAATAAGCAAGCAAGGATTAAATGGGAAAAAGACAAAGAGAATAGATAAAAGTTGCCCAGAAGTCTAAGGTCCTGGGTCCCAGACATAGAAGGGAGTTTTCACTCACTACTCCAGGTTCTCTGTATGAAAGAAGGATTAGGAGTTTGCTCTTTCATTTAACTTAATAAAAAGACCAGTGAATTAGACTAGAAATGATAAGGGCTACAGTTCATAATCTAGCCCCTGTTCATAGTCCTCTCAATAGAGACAAACGTAAGACAAGAATTAATGAAGAGATAAGAAGGCCTCTCCTCTCCCACTTTACTTAACCATTGTTTTCAGATGCTCCTTGGTGCTTTCTTTATTTGCTTTGAGTATCCTAGTTTCTTCCAATGTTATCCTTTGAAACCAAATGTGAAGAGAATTATGTTTCCTTTTGCAAATTTACTGTGATATTGCAAGAGCTTGAAAGCCCCTGTCTTTACATGAACACACATGACCTTAGCCCTCAGTGGTACTCCCACTAGTGGGGAACTTATCAACCAGTTCTCATGTCATTTCTGCTTGTTTTGATCTCAAAGATTAAAGATACGCCAGCCAGCAAGTGAACACTGTCTTTATATTTAATATGTTGTTCATAACAAATTGTATTTTCAAGTTTGACTTCAAATAGATTCACAAGAAATTGTGAATTTTCTCCTTTGAGCAGAAACCAGAGCAGGTTCCTCAACTCTAGTTGTTCCACCCTAGCACACAATAAACATTGGTCTTAGCACTGCCCTTTGGACTCACACAACAAAATTTGCTTCTTGATCTTTTGAGATTGAAAGACCTTCAGAGATTGAAAGAAAGTTATCATGGTACCCCTAAATTTGCTCTTCATGTTCCATTCTTGACTAAATATCTTGACCTCTTTTAACTATGTCTCCCTTCCCTTTGACATGGTTTTAATCATCCTCCCTATACCTCATTTACTCTCCTCTGGCACAGGTCTGATTTTTTTTATTGACACTGGAATGTTTAATGGTGGAAATATGTCACAATTCTATTAGAGAGAAGCTCATGAGATAAATGCTATGAACAAAAGCCAACTCTATCCCCTTATCTCATTATAGGCCATAATGGACAAGAATCCTTCTCAATAACAGTTTTCCTAAGAATAGTGAGGCTTTGAGGACTGGAAATTTAGCTAGAAGAAAAAGTCCCTAACTTTTCTATTTTCTTACTTCCAGATCACCAGGAATTTTGGAGAATAAGTGCCTATTGTACACACTTTTCATCTTGGAGAGACACTGGACTGGTAGAAATGAGGTCCCATGTGACTAGCTATCTTGGTTGACTAGCTACATGAATTTAGGGAGTGGGCTACCATCACTTTGGGACAGGTTTTCACAGATCTGAGAGCTGGAGTGTTCTCTTATTATATTAATAGCCTTTCCATTTGTCTTTGACAACCCTTGGGGACCTAGATACTGGAAGCCCTCAGTGACCCCATCCCCCAATAGCATTGATTACAGATAAGCTCTCCAGGGGAATAACAAACAGGTGATTTAGGGGACCAGAAATTACAAGAGTCTGTGTCAGCTCTAATCTAATCTCTAGAATTGACTCACATCCTCTTTTGCAGGCTGTTTGGGCAAGATTCATAACTTTTAACGTTTGGTAGGCTTGAAGTCTAGCCCTGTGTTTATGCTACTCCACCTACTGTGGGGCACCTGGAATGTACAGCAAATTTATATTTTTTAATTGAGGTAAAATGGTATGTAACATTATATTAGTTTCAGGTGTGCAACATAATAATTTGATATTTGTGTACCTTAAAAAGTGATTATCACCATAAGGCTAGTTACCATCCATCACTATACAACTGACCCCCTTCACTCTTTTCTCCTACTCCATAATTCCTTTGACCTCTGATAACAACCAATGTATTCTCTGCATCTATGAGTAGTTTTTTTTTTCATTTGTCCATTTGTTTTATTTTAGATTCTACATGTAAGTGAAATCATACGGTATTTGTCTTTCTCTGACTTATTTTACTTAGTATAATACTAAGTCTGTGCATCTTTTCACAAATAGCCAAAATTCCTTCCTTTTTATGGCTGAGTAGTATTTCATTGTATATATGTGCCACATCTTTTCTATCCATTCATCTAACAATGAAGACTTAGGTTGTTTCTATATCTTGGCTATTCTAAATTATACTGCAGTGAACTTAGGGGTGCATATATCTTTTTGAATTAGTATTTAAATTTTCATCAGATAAATATCCATAAGTAGAATAGCTGGATAATATGGTAGATCTATTTTTAACTTTTGGCAGAACTTCTTAGTTTTCCATAGTGACTGTGCCAATTTTAATTTCTACCAACAGTGTATGAGGGACTTTTTGTCTTTTTAATATTAGGCATTCTAACAAGTGTGAGGTGATATTTCATGGAAGCTTTAATTTGCATTTCCCTGGTAATTAATATTGTTTAACATTTTTTTTCATGTGCCTGTTAGCAATTTGTAAATAGACACTTTTCTTTGGAATGTGAATCTTAATAGATCCTCTTTCCATTTTTTTATTGGTTTGTTTCTTTTGCTATAGAGTTGAATTCTTTATATGTTTTGGATATTAACCCCTTACACATATAACATTTGCAATTATTTTCTCCCATTCAGTAGGTGGTCTTTTCATTTTGTTGATAGTTTCCTTTGCTTTGCAGAAGCCTTTTAGTTTAATGTAGTCCTACAACTCTATTTTCGCTTTTATTGCCTTTGCTTTTGGCATCAGATCCAAAGATTCAATGCCAAGATTAATGTCAAGGAGCTTACCATCTATGTTTTCTTCTAGGGGTTTTATGATTTAAGGCCTTACATTCAAGTTTAATCTATTTTGACTTGATTTTTGTGTATTGTGTAAGATAATTGTCAGATTTTATTCTCTTGGATGAAGCTGTTCAGTTTTCCTAGATCACTGATTGAAGAAACTACCCTTTTCCAATGTATATTTTGGTTCTTTTGTTGTAAACTAATTGACAATTTAGGTAAGGGTTTATTCATGGGCTCTCCTATGCCGTTTCATTAACCTAGGTGTCTGTTTTTATGCCAGTATCATACTGTTTTGATTATCTTAGCTTTGTAGTGTAGTAGGAAATCTGGAAGCATGATACCCCCAGCTTTGTTCATTCTCAAGAATGCTTTTACTATTTGGGGGCTTTTGTGATTCCACACAAATTTTAGAATTTTTGGAAAAGTTCTGTGGGAAATGTTTTTGGTATTTTAATATAGATTGCATTGAATCTGTAGGTTGCTTTGGGTAATATGGACATTTTAATCCATATTTAATCCATTACCCATGCTTAGGGTAATATGGACATTCTTCTAATCCGTGAATACAGAATATTTTTTCTTTTATTTGTGTCATCTTCAATACCTTTCACCAGTGTCTTATAGTGTTTAGTGTACAAGTCATTCATCTCCTTGGTTAAATTTATCACTAGGTATCTGATTCTTTTTGATGCAATTGTAACTGAGATTGTTTTCTTAATTTTCTTTTCTGGTAGTCTGTCATTAGTGTATAGAAACAATGGATTTATNAAAAAAAGTTGAGTTTTTAAAAAATTTTTAATGTTTATTATTTAATTTTTAGAGACAAAGAAGCAGACAGAGCAGGAGCGGGAGAGGGGAAGAGAGTGAAGGAGACAGAGAATCTGAAGCAAACTCCAGGCTCTGAGCTGTCAGCAAATATCCCAACATGGGGCTCAAACTCACAAACTGTGAGATAATGACCTGAGCTAAAATCAGATGCTTAACCAACTGAGCCACCCAGGTGCCCTATAAAACATATTTGATTTTTTTTTCTGTCTCATGTACATGAACTGCAGCCAGATAAACACTAAAATCCATCCTGCACACCTAGGAAACTGATTTGAGGATTAACACAACAATCTGCACAACCCGAACCACAGAACTCAGCAGGTACATGGTGTGGAGAAGTGAACTGGGGGAGAGAGAAGTTGCAGAGGGTAGGGAGCTGTTTTTGCTTGTGGAGAAAGGATGAAGAGGGGGGGAAGAGTACAGGAAAAGTACCCCCCACATAAGCAGCTGGAGATAAAGTGGAAAAGTGGAAACAGCCACAGGGACTGAACTAAAAAGGGAGAAAGGAGATAGGAGAGGGTTTAAATTCCATTAAGACTCAAAATAGGGGGAGTGCAGAATCTGAAGTTCCACATCTCAATATCTAGTGGGAAGGGTGAATCCCCAGGAGCAGAGGAGCGGATCCACTGCTATGTGGTCACCCAGACCCAACAGATCCCAGAGAACAACCACATTCACTGGTGCTAGAACAAGGTTGTTAAGGTATGAAGCCTGGTGCCAAATGTGTGTTGTTATTTTCCATAATCCCCGAAACACTACTGCTACAAGATCGCGTGAAATTTTCTTGGGGTGGGCTGGCACCCAGCCACAGTCTCTGGGCATTGGCAACAGCACAGTCCCACGAACAGTCAGTCCAGGGTGCAGCCAGCACCTGGCCACTGCTCAATGAGACTCTCCCCCAGAGGATCTTAGCAGGTCAAAGCCACACTCCCTCACAAGTGAGGGGTCAGGAAACACAGCCGCATCTGAGATAAAACTCAGTAGGGAGGGGGTGCTACATGGCAACCTGATGGTTTGACTGTGGACAGTATAAAAGCGAAGAGTGAGCGGACACTAGAGACAAACCACGGGTGCATGATTGCAGGTCAGGAAAAGCACAGAGTTGCGACACTAGAGACTGGGTAGCCGGACAATGCCATTTTCACCCAGCACGCCCATGCACATACACACCTACAGGTGCTACAACAATCCACTCCAGTAATCTAAGCAGTGCCATCTAGTAGAGAATGGAGCAGTTACACTAAGCCCCACCCAACTGGGCCAACCTCACTCTTCAAGAACACCACAGATCTCTCTGCCTGTTTAGTTTAAAGACTATAAAGTGCTTCATAGTTTGACTTCCAGGGGAAAATGATGTAATATCAGTCATATTTCAGTCTGTTTGCTGATCCATCAATTCAATTTTATTTTTCCCCTTTCTTTTTCATTTTTCTTTCACTTGACTACCAAATGAGAAAAAAAAATTTTTTTATTTTCAACTTTTATAAAAATATTTTTCTTTATTTTTTCTAATAATTTTTTTTACTTTTCTGTAAATTTTTAAAATTCTATTTTACTTCCATTATTTCAATTTATTCTATTTCATTGTCTTCACTTTCTCAAATTTTCAAATGTTTCCCTCCTCTCACCCCATTTTTCTTAATAAATAAAGCTCCTTTCAATAACCAGACCAAAACACACCTGGGATCTAGCATCATTTCTTTGATTTTATGTGTGTGTGTGTGTTCCTTTTAATTTTTTAATTTAGATTTTTTTAGCTTATTAATTCATTCTCTTCCTTCAAAATGACAAAACAAAGGAATTAGCCCCAAAAGAAAGAGCAGGGATAAATGACAGCCAGGTACATAATCAACACAGATACAAGCAAGATGTCTGAACTAGAACGTAGAATCACGATAAGAATAATAGCTGGGGTTGAAAATAGATAAGAATCCCTCTCTATGGAGATAAAAGAACTAAAAGCTAGTCAGGATGAAATAAAAATGCTATAACTGAGCTGCAATTTCAAATGGATGCCATGAAGGAAAGATTGAAAGAGGCAAAGTTGCAAATTAATGATACAGAGATCAAACTTACAGAGAATAATGAAGCAGAAAAAAGAGAGAGACTAAAGCAAAAGAGCACGTTTTAAGAATTAGAAAAATCAGTCACTCCTTAAATAGGAACAACATCAGAATCATAGAGGTCTCACAAGATGAAGAGAGAGAAAAAGGGATAGAAGGGTTATGTGAGCAAATCATAGCAGAAAACTTTCCCAACCTGGGGAAAGACACAGACATTAAAATCCAGGAAGCACAGACGACTCCACCAAGATTCAACAAAAACCAACCATCAACAAGGCATATGATAGTCAAGTTCACAAAATAGGAAAGGAAAGAATCATGAAAACATCAAAGGAAAAAAGTACTTAACCTACAAGGGAAGAAAGATCAGGTTTACAGCAGACCTATCCACAGAAACTTGGCAGGCTAGAAAGGAGTGGCAGGATATAGTCAATGTGTGGAATCGGAAAAATATGCAGCCAAGAATTCTTTATCCAGCAAGGCTGTCATTGAAAATAGAAGGAGAGATTAAAAATTTCCCAAACAAATGTTAAAGGAGCTCATGACCACTAAACCAACCCTGCAAGAAACTTTAAGGGGGGGAGGGCTCTCTGAGGTGAGAAAAAAAAAAAAAAAGACCAAAAGCAACAAAGGACCAGAGAACACACCAGGAACTCCAACTCTACAAGAAACATAATGACAGTAAACTCATATCTTTCAGTACTTACTCTAAATGTCAATGGACTAAATGCTCCAATCAAAAGACACAGGGTAACAGAATGGATAAGAAAACAAGATCCAACTATATGGTGCTTACAAGAGACCCACTTTAGACCTAAAGACACCTTCAGATTGAAAGTAAGGGGATGGAGAACCATCTGTCATGCTAATGGCTGACAAAAGAAAGCTGGAGTAGACATACTTATATCAACCTAGGATTTAAAATAAAGACTATAACAAGAGGTGAAGAGGGGCATTATATCATAATTAAGGGGTCTATCCACCAAGAAGATATAACAATTGTAAACATATGTGCTCCAAACGTTAGAGAACCCACATATATAAATCAATTAATCACAAACATAAAGAAACTCATTGATAATAGTACCATAATATTAGGGGACTTCAACACCCCACTTATAGCAATGGACAGATCATCTACACAGAAAATCAACAAGGAAACAATGGTTTTGAATGACACACTGGACAAGATGGACTTAACAGGTGTATTCAGAACATTTCATCCTAAAGCACCAGAATATACTTCTCCAGGGCACATGGAACGTTCTTCGGAATAGATCACATACTGGGACACAAATCAGCCCTCAACAAATACAAAATGGTTGTGATCACACCGTGCATATTTTCAGACCACAATGCTATGAAACTTGAAATCAACCACAAGAAAAAATTTGGAAAGATAACAAATACTTAGAGACTAAAAAACACCCTACTAAAGAATGAATGGGATAACCAAGAAGTTAAAGAGGAAATTTAAAAGTAGATGGAAGTCAATAAAAATAATAACACCACAGCCCAAAACCTCTGGAAGGCAGCAAAGGCAGTCAGAAAAAGGAAGTGTATAGCAATCCAGGCCTTCCTAAAAAAGAAAGAAAGGTCTCAGATGCACAAGCTAACCTTACACCTTAAAGAGCTGGAAAAAGAACAGCAAATAAAACCAAAAACCAGAAGAAGACTAGAAATAATAAAGATTAGAGCATAAATCAAAGCTATATAATAAAAAAAACAAAACCCAAAACAAAAACAAAAAAAAACAAAACACGAAAACAAAACCCCAGTAGAACAGATCAGTGAAACCAGAAGCTGGTTTTTTGAAAGAATTAACAAAACTGATAAACCCCTATCCAGTTTGATCAAAAAGAAAAAGGAAAGGACCCAAATAAATAAAATCAAGAATGAAAGAGGAGAGATCACAACCAACACAGCAGAAATAAAAACAGTAATAAGAGAATATTATGAGCAATTATATGCCAATAAAACGGGCAATCTGGAAGAAATGGACAAATTCCTAGAAACATATAAACTACTCAAACTGAAACAGGAAGAAATAGAAAATTTAAGCAGACCCACAACCAGTAAGAAATCGAATTAGTAATCAGATATCTCCCAAAAAACAAGAGTCCAGGACAAGACGGCTTTCTATGGGAATTCTACCAAAGGTTTAAGGAAGAGTTAACACCTATTCTCTTGAAGCGATTCCAAAAAATAGAAATGGGAGGAAAACTTCTAAACTCTTTCTATGAAGCCAGTATTACCTTGTTGCTAAAACCAGACAAAGACCCCACTAAAAAGGAGAATGACACACCGCCTTCCCTGATGAACATGGATATAAAAATCCTCAACAGGATATTAGTCAACCGGATTCAACAATACATTAAAAAAATTATTCAGCACAACCAAGTGGGATTTATACCTGGGATTCAGACCTGGTTCAATATCTGCAAAACAATCAGTATGATTCATCACATCAATAAAAGAAAGGATAAGAACCACATGATCCTTTCGATAGATGCAGAGAATGCATTTGACAAAATACAGCATCATTTCTTGATAAAAACCCTCAAGAAAGTATGGATAGAAGGATCATATGTCAAGATCATAAAAGCCATATATGAAAGACCCAATGTTAATATCATCCTCAATGGGGAAAAACTGAGAGCTTTCCCCCTAAGGTAGGGGAAAAGACACGGATGTCCACTCTCACCACTGTTGTTGAACATAGTATGGTAAGTCTTAGCCTCAGCAATCAGACAACACAAAGAAATAAAAGGCATCCAAATAGGACAGGAGGAGGTCAAACTTTCACTCTCGGCAGATGACGTGACACTCTATATGGAAAACCCAAAAAATTCCACCAAAAAACTGCTAGAACTGATCCATGAATTCAGCTAAGTGGCAGGATATAAAATCAGTGCACAGAAATCAGTTGCATCCCTATACACCAACAATGAAGCAACAGAAAGAGAAATCAATTAGTGGATCCCATTTACAATGGCAACAAAGAGCATAAAATACCTAGGAATAAATCTTATCAAAGAGATAAAAAAATACAACAATACATTTTTAAAAAATCATTCACCACGACTAAGTGGAATTTATTCCTGGGATGCAAATGTAGTTCAGGATTTGCAAATCAATAAACATGTTATATCACATCAATAAGGGATAGGTTAAAAACCATATGATATTTCAATAGATGCAGAAAATGTATTTCAGAAAGTGCAACATCCATTCATGATTTAAAAAAAAAAAAGAACTTCAACAAAGTAGAATTAGAGGGAACATACCTCAACATAATAAAGACCCTCTATGAAAAATCTACAGCCAACATCATATCCAATGGGGGGAACTAATAACTTTTTTCTTTCTTTTTAAAATTTTTTAATGTTTATTTATTTTTGAGAGAGAGAGAGAGAAAGAGATAGAGTGTGAGCAAGGGGAGGAGCAGAGAGAGAGGGAGACACAGAATCTGAAGCAGGCACCAGGGTCCAAGCTGCCAGCACAGAGCCCAATGCAGGGCTTGAACCCACTAATCATAAGATCATGACCTGAGCTGAAGTCTGACACTTAACTGACTGAGCCACCCAGGTGCCCCAAGATATTTTTTCTAAGGTCAGGAACATGACAAGGATGTTCATCGTCACCACTTTTATTCAACACTGTACTGGAAGCCCTAGCCAAAGTAATCAGACAACACAAAGAAATAAAAGGCATCCAAGTCAGTAAGAAAAAAATAAAACCCTTTTCTATATATATATAAATCCCTAAACATACCACCAAAGTGTTCCTACAACTGATAAATGAATTCGATAAGGTCACAGGATACAAAATCAATGTACAGAGATCCATTGCGTCTCTATATACACTAATAATGAAGCAGCAGAAAGAGAAATTAGGAAACAATCCCATTTACAATTGCACCAAAAGTAATAAAATACCTAGGAATAAAGTTGATCAATGAAGTGAAAGAACCTATGCTCTGAAAACTATAAAACATGGATGAAAGAAATTAAAGATGATGCAAAGAAATGGACATTCCATGCTCACAGATTAGAAGAACAAATATTGTTAAAATGTCCACAGTACCCAACGCAATCCACACATTTTATGCAATCCCTATCATAATACATAAATGGCATTTTTCACAGAACTTGAACAAACATTCCTAAAATTTGTATGACCACAAAAGACCCCAAATAGCCAAAGCAATCTTGAAAAAGAAAAGTAAACCTGAAGGCATCACAATCCCAGACTTCAAGTTTATATTACAAAGTTGTTAGTGATCAAGATGTTATGGTACTTCCACAAAAATAGACACGTAGAGCAATAGAATAGAAGAGAAAACCTACAAATGAACCCACACTATATGGTCAATTAAACTTTGACAAAGGAGACAAGAATACCCAATGAGAAAAAAGACAGTCTCTTCAACCAATAGTGTTGGGAAAACTGGGCAGTAACATGCAGAAGAATGAAGCTGGACCACTTTCTTACACTAGACACAAAAATGAACTCAAAATGGGTCAAGGACCTAAATGAGAAACCTGAAACCATAAAAATTATAGAAGAGAACACAGGCAGTAATTTCTCTAACGTCAGCCATAACAACATATTTCTAGATATGTCTCCTGAGGCAAAGGAACCAAAATAAAAAATACATACTGTCTATATGTGTGTACATATATATTCACACATCAACCAAATACAGAAAATCTTCTATGTTAACCTTGTCTAGTAATCTGTAATATATTACAGACCTCTACTTAATTAGCCTTTGAAAAATAAATTACTCAGAAATTTTATAAAAACAACAACAAGCAAACAAACAACAACAAAAACTACTGGGACTGCATCAAAACAAAAAGCTTCTGCACAAACTAAAAGGCAACCTACTGAGTGGGAAAAGATATTTGCAAATGACATATCCAAATAAGGGTTACTATTCAAAATATATAAAGGACTTATAAAACTCAACACCCAAAAGCCCAATAATTCAATTAAAAAATGGACTGAAAACATGAACAGATGTCTCTCCAAAGAAGACATCCAGATGGCCAAGAGACAAATGAAAAGATGATCACTCATCATCAGGGAAATGCAAATCAAAACCATAATGAGATATAATTTCACACCTCTTCGAATGGTTAAAATAAAAAACTCAAGAAACAAGTGTTGACTAAGATGTAGAGGAAAAGGAATCCTCGTGCATTGTTGGTGTAAATACAAACTGGTGCAGCCAGTTTCAAAACAATATGAAGTTTTCGCAAAAAGTTAAAAATAGAACTACTCTGCAATCCAGTAATCCCACTATTGGGCATTTACCCCAAGAATACAAAATCACTAATTCAAAGGAATATGTGTACCCCTATGTTTATAGCAGCATTATTTACAATAGCCAAATATGGAAACAGCCCAAGTGCCAATCAATAGATGAATGGATAACACACACACACACACACACACACACACACACACACACACGAATGTTATTCAGCTATAAAAATGAATAAAATCTTGCCATTTTCAACAACATAGGTAGGACTAGGGAGTATAACACTAAGTGAGATAAGTCAGTCAGAGAAAGAGAAAGACAAATACCATATGATTTCACTCATGGGAAATATAAAAAACAAACAAATGAGCAAAGGAAAAAATAGAGAGACAAACTAAGAAGCAGACTCTTAACTAGAGAGTAAACTGGTGGTTACCAGAGGGGAAGTGTGTGGGGGAATGGATAAAATAGGTGATGGGAATTAAAGAGTATATTTACCATGATGAAAAATAAATACATAGATAAATAAAAGAAATACCAGAGAAAAATCAGAAACTATTCAGAGACACTTATTTAATGCTTTAAAAAACTCAATGACTGGAAGAAATATTTTTATATCTCATTTCTAACAAAGGACTTGTATACAGAATATATAAAGAACTTTTAATATCCAGTAATAAGAAACCAATAATACCGAGCAAATTTTTTTGCAAATGATCTAAACAGATATTTCACCAAAGAAAAATGCATGCGTCAAACACATGAAAAGCTACAATCAGAAAATGCAATTTATAACCACAATATGGTACCAACAGCAGCCTATTCCAAGAGTTATAGGATTTTTAAAGATAGGCAATATGAGGGGCGCCTTGGTGGCTCAGCCGGTTAGGCATTCGACTTCGGCTCAGGTCGTTGTCTCACAAGTGGGTTTGAGCCCCGCATCAGGCTCTGGAGCCTGCTTTGGATTCTATGTCTCCCTCTCTCTTTGCCCCTCCCCAACTTGTGCTCTGTCTCTGTCTCTCTCAAAAATAAACATTAAAATTTTTTTTAAAAAGGTAGGCAATACGAAGTGCTTGAAAAGATGTTAAACAGCTAGAATTATGATACACTGCTGGTAGGAATTTATAATGGTATGTCCATTTTGAAAAACAGGTTAACAATTTCCAATAAAGTTAAGCATACTTTTATTATACAACTCAGCAATCCTACTCCTAGGTATTAATCTGAGATAAACATAAACCACATCACACTAAAACTTTTATGTGAATGTTTATAGAATTTTAATTCATAATCACCAAAAACTGCAAATATATTCCAAATGCTTTTCCATGGGTGAATCTATAAAGGATAGTAAATCCATACAATAGGATACTACTCAGCAAAAAAACAGGAATTAACTACTCATAGATGCAACAAACATGAATAAATTTCAAATGGATTGTGCTAAGTGAAAGAAGCCAGACACAAAAGACTACAACTGTATGATTCCATTAATATGACATTCTGTGACGGGCAAAACTATAGAGGCAAAAACCAGATCAGTGGCTGCCAGGGGCTGATGGAGATGGGAATATATAACAACAAAGACATAAGTGACTTTTTCCAGTTGATAGAACTGGGTTGTATTGGTAGTTACATGATTGCATATCACAAAAAATAAATACTGTATGTAAATTACACTTTAATTTTAAAAAATACAAAATTTAACTAAAATAAACAAAAAAGTGAAAAGAAGCATGAAGGCTCCTATTAAAGTTAGCATATGCATCAAAACCAATAAAACAGTATACCCAAAAACTGTTCTATAAATACACAGAAACGTGATATACGCCAGGAAAGGTGTGCTGTTGAAACCATGTGCCAGGACTATAGGTTATTCATGTGCAAAAACTATGTTTCTACCCCACAGTAAACATAAATGTTAATTGCCACTTTACTGAACAACTTAAATAGGAATCACAATTCATAAAAAGAAATCCAAATAGTCAATGAGTCTAAGATATCCAATATCACTAGAACATCAAGGAAATGCAAATTAAAAGGAATTAACATTTTACAGATAACAGCCTGGCAAAATTTAGAATCATGCCTGTACCAAGTGTTGGTAAGAAAGTAAAACAGAGAACACTCACATACTGATAAAGGGAAGTAAAACTTAGCACAACCATTTTGGAAAGCAATTTGTCAATACCTGTTAAAGCTGAGACACATATACACCATAACTCAGTTATTCCACTGATTATATAGAAACAACAGAACAACAGAGACCCTTACACATGTATACAAAGAAAAATGTACAACCATGTCCATTCAGAGT
>NW_027527958.1:176142-178401 GCF_008692635.1 Crocuta crocuta
TTCCATTCAGAGTTTGAAATGTGATTCTGTTTAGACTCAATGGCAGTAATAGGTATCTTTCAGCAAGTAGGGTTGGCTATTTCCCTCAGAAATAGGGATTCCTTCAGTCACTGTAGATTAATGTGTTGCAAGTGAGATATGGTCTCATTCCCTTTGTCATGAAATAAATTAATATGATAGGCCTGGCTGAACTGAGCATATCCCAGGCTTTCTGCCTAGAATCAGAGACCTTTACTTCACAACTCAAAATTAGTAGTTTTTCCTCCCATCTATTTGTTAGACTTTTCTTGTTCCTTTGACCCCATTCTGAAGAATTTCATCTTCCAAATACACTACCAACCTGTCTTTTTTTAACCTTAGTGTTAAGCCAGAAAACTCTCATATTTTTTTCTCTTACATCAGTTTTAGCAAGAACTTGTCCTTCTTAACTTTTCTTATGAGGAGCCATCCTCTACACTGACATACACCTACAGTGCCCTTACTTTTGCCTATTCCAGATTTGAAATAGCTAGGCCTTGTTTCAGTGCCTTTTGTTAGAAAACACACCATGTCTCACCAAACCCTGGCATTCACAGATTAGAAGCCTGGTATTGTGAGGGTATGGTGTTCATCCTTACCCTACTTCATTCTTTCCCTAAAACATAGAACCAGTGCCCCTGAGACTGAGTCCTAGCTTTCCTATTTATTGACTAAATAACCTTAATCATCTTAGTCTTAGTTTCCACTATTGTGAAATGAGGATATCAATACATGCCCTCNTTGAATAAGTGTTTTTATTTTCTTCAGGTAAATACCCAGTAGTGAAATTACTGGTTGATAAGGTATTTCTTTTTTTAATATTTTAAGGAAATTCCATACTGTTTTTCACAGCAGCTGTATCAATTTACATTCCCACCAATAGTGAACAAGGGTTCAATAGCAATAAAACAAAGAATTTTTAATGTTTATCATAAGATCATTTTCTATATAAAATCTTGTATATTTCAGAATATTTTATGCACATTTCCTTAGTATTATTTTTTTAATTTATCCTCAAGTTAGCATACAGTGTAGTCTTGGCTTCAGAAGTAGAATCCAGTGATTCATCACTTACATATAACACCCAGTGTTCATTCCAACAAGACATTAAGGAGGGCACTTGATGGGGGTGCCTGGGTGGATCAGTCAGTTAAACATCCAAATTTTGCTCAGGTAATGATCTCACAGTTTGTGAGTAGAAACCCCACGTCGGGCTCTGTGCTGACAGCTCAAACCCTGAGCCTGCTTCAGATTCTGTGTCTCCCTCTCTCTCTGTCCCCCCCCCCCGACTTGCACTCTNAATAAAGTTAGACAAAAAACACTAGATGTGAAAAAAGTACTTTGAAATTTTAAAGTGGCACTCATAGTGTAGGATCTTTAGTACAGAGTTCTGAGTCAGATAAAATCAATGAAAGACTCAAGAATATCAAGGTTAATTAACTAAACCTTGGCTCTTCTCTCCACCTGATCTTATGCTACCTCCTTAGTAAACATTGCTGAAAGCTATCCTCATTAGGAGGTAAGGGGATAATCAAAGAAAACAATAATAATGTTGAAAGGCTATTATTTGTCATTTGTTGTCTACATTTATTCTTCTTTTCTGGCTGCAGGTGATACAGACTCTCTACTTCAATTTGGGCTTTGCTGCCAACATTATTTTGTAACCATTCTAGGCCAGCTCTACCTATTGCTATGGATTCTAGATGAGTATACTATTAAAAGAAATGTTAAGACCAAGGGGGAGAAGAAGGGGGGAATGGTGGGAGAAAGGGAGAGAGGCAAACCATGAGAGACTCTTGAATGCTGACAAAAACTGAGGACTGATGGATGTGGGGGAGAGGGGGGATGGGCATGGAGGAGGGCACTCGTGGGGATGAGCACTGGGTGTTATGTGGAAACTAATTTGACAATAAACTATTTGTAAAAAATAAAAAATAAAAATTAAACATTAAAAAAAAACTGCAGAAAAAAAAAGAGGTGTTAAGAGATTCGGAAGCAGAGAACTTGCTTCCTGACTTTTCCTTATCTCTCACTTGTCCATTCTCATTATGAATGTGACTGAGCAGTAGTTTTGGCATATTAGGCTCAACTTCCTGCCAAGCAGATATACATTTTCACTTTTTAAAAATTTTTATAACGTTTATTTATTAATTTTTTAATGTTTTTTATTTATTTCTGAGAGAGAGAGAGAGAGAGAGAGAGACAGCGTGAGCAGGGGAGGGGCAGAAAGAGAGGGAGACA
>NW_027527958.1:178445-180570 GCF_008692635.1 Crocuta crocuta
AGAGAGAGAGAGAGAGACAGCGTGAGCAGGGGAGGGTCAGAAAGAGAGGGAGACACAGATTCCGAAACAGGCTCCAGGCTCTGAGCTGGCAGCACAGAGCCCGACGCGGGGCTTGAATCCACGAACCTTGAGATCATGACCTGAGCTGAAGTCGGACGCCCAACCGACTGAGCCACCCAGGCGCCCCTAATGTTTATTTATTTTTGAAGGGGAGAGAGAGACAGTTTGCGTAAGGGAGAGGGAGAGAGAGAGGGAGACACAGAATCCAAAGTAGGCTCCAGGCTCTGAGCTGTCATCACAGAGCCTGATGCAGGGCTCAAACTCAGGAGCCTTGAGATCATGACCTGAGCTGATGTTGGACCCCCAATTGACCAGAGCCACCCAGGCACCCCTACATTTTCACTTCTGAAGCTGAGGGCCTCTCCATTAATCAATATGTGAACTTATGGCCCAGGGTTCAGTATCCTTCCACCTCTCTGATAGGTGACTCTATGCTTAATATGCAGGCAATTCCACTTCTCTTTTCTTTGTTTTCTTTTTTTATGGAAGTATAGTCGACGTACATGTTAGATTAGTTTCAGATGTACAATATAATGATCCAACAAGTCCAAATGTTATGCTATGTTCACAAGTATAGTTACCATCTATTGCCATACAAAGCTATTACAATACCGCTGACTATATGCCCCATGCTGTATTCCCTGTGACATATTCATTCCATAACTGGAAGCCTGTATGTCCCGCTCCCTTTCATCCATTTTGCCCATCCCACCACTCCTTCCCATCAGTTTGTTCTCTATACTTATAGGTCTGATTCTGATTTTGTTTGTTCATACATTTGTTTTGTTTTTTAGATTCCACATATAAATGAAATCATATGGTATTTGTCTTTCTCTGACTTATTTCACTTAGCATAGTACACTCCAGGTCCATCCATGTTGTTGCAGATGGCAAGATATCATTTTTCCCTGGCTGAGTAAAATTCCATTATGTATAAATATGTGTATACGAAGATGTGTTACATCTTTATCCATTCATCTATGGATGGACACTCAAATTGCTTCCATATCTTAGCTATTATAAATAATGCTGCAATAAACAATGGGTGCATATATCTTTCTGAATTATTTTCTGTCTTTTTTTTCCTTCTGTCTTTTTTTTTTTTTACAAATAGTTTATTGTCAAATTAGTTTCCACATAACACTCAGTGCTCATCCCCACAAGTGTCCTCCTCCATGCCCATCCTCCCCTCCCCCCCCCATCCATCCGTCCTCAGTTTTTGTCAGGATTCAAGAGTTTCTCATGGGTTGCCTCTCTCCCTTTCCCCCACCATTTCCGCCCTTCTTCTCCCCCTTGTTCCTCCGTCAAGTTCCTCCTAATCCTCCTATACGTGCAAACATATTTTCTGTCTTTTTAATTCTAGCCACTGACGGGTATAAGATAATATCTCATTGTGGTTTTGATTTGCATTTCCCTGATGATTAGTGATGATGAACATCTTTTCATGTGTCTATTGGCCATCTGCATGTCTTCTTTGTAAAAATGTTTATTCAGGTACTCTGCCCATTTTTAAATCAAATTATTTGGGGTATTTTCAGTGTTAAGTTGTTACAAATTCTTTATATATTTTGGATTTTAACCCCTTATTGAACAAATCGTTTGCAAAAATTTTCTTGCATTCAGTACATTGCCTTTCTGTTTTGTTGATGGTTTTCTTCACTGTGCAAAAGCTTTTAATTTTGGTGTAGTCCCAATAGTTTAATATTGCTTTTGTTTCCCTTGCCTTGGGAGACATATCTAGGAAAATGTTTCTATGGCCACCATCACAGAAACTACTGTCTCTATTTTTTCTAGGATTTTTTATGGCTTCAGGTCTCACATTTAGGTATTTAATCCATTTCAATTATATTTTGTGGATAGTGTAAGAAAGTAGTCCAGTTTTATTCTTTTGCACATAGCTATTCAGTTTTCCCAGCATCATTTATTGAAGAGACTATCTCTTCCCCACAGTATATTTTTTTCTCACTTGTCATGGACTAATTGACCATATATAGGCATGAGTTTATTTCTGGGCTCTCTATTCTTTTCCAATGATCTATATGTCTGTTTTTGTGCCAGTCCCATA
>NW_027527958.1:180600-183063 GCF_008692635.1 Crocuta crocuta
TATATCCAGCTTTGTTCTGTTTTCTTAAGATTGCTTTGGTTATTTGAGTTCTTTTGTGATTTCATAAAATTTTAGGATTGTTTGTTCTAGTTCTGTGGAAAATGCTGTAGGTATTTTAACAGGGATTGCATTGAACCTGTAGGTTGTTTTGGGTAGTACAGACTTTTTAAAAATATTAATTCTTCTAATCCATGAGCATGGAATATCTTTCCATTTGTTTGTGTCATATTCAATTTCTTTCATCAATATTTTATAGTTTTCAGAGCACAGGTCTTTTATCTTCTTGGTTGCTTATTCCTAGGTATTTTATTCATTTTGACATAATTGTAAATGGAACTGTTTTCTAATTTTTTTGCTACTTCATATTAGCATATAGAAGCACAACTAACTCCTGGGTATTAGTTTTGTATCCTGCACCTTTCTTGTATTATTTTATTACTTCTAATAGTTTTTTTCCTAACACTTTTATGACCTTATCTTTCTGAGCAACTACATACTGAATTGTCCTTGATCATATTGACCTCTCTGTAATTATTATCTTTTTAAAAACTGTTATTATGAGTTGCAAATAGGGATTTTTTAAAATTTGAATATAGTTGACACATAATATTACATTAGTTTCAAATCCATAACACGGTGATTCAATAAATCTATTCCATCTTGTGCATAGGTGAAGAGTAACGATTGGAAAACCGTCTTCCAGATAGGTCTTCACCAAGAGGAGTAGGCTTATAAAAATCTGTGTAACATCCCAGCTACTATTTAGCTTTGGTGGCCTCTGGATACAATAGTTTATTTGAACAGCTTCCTGTTTTCATTTCAAACTTGAAATCCCTTCAATAACTGACTCAGGTTATTTTGTACTACTTTTGTCAGCATCTTCTCTGGGCCAACCAAAAGGAATATATATCTACTACTCCTAAGATGGAATTTCTGAGTCACACCTTATCTGTCACAGAGTCTGTGTGATGTTTAACAAGGTGTCAGTAGTTCTGAGGTGAAGACTTTTCATCCCCTGTCAATTAAATGTACTCAGCAATTCTTGGGTTTGGCCAATACCGCTGATGGATGGTTTATTCTTCAGTTGTCTCTATTTACAATCTCTCTGATGTTTTCTCCTGGAAGCTTGAAGATGACAAGATAGAGAATTTGATGTAATCACAGAAAATTAAATTAATCTTGTATGTCTGCTTAAAGTAGTCTAGGATGCATAGGATGAATGGATGAGCATTCCAATGCTCAATGGAATCACCTAAATATTTAGGTTTGTATAAATGACAGTACTTAGAGGCACATAACGCTGATAACTCTCCATCAATATATATTTCGAAAAAGGAAGCATATATCTAGGTATTCCACAAAGCCACTCATTATAACAATGTATATGGCTCCCAGGTATCTTTAGTGGCCTCAAATCAAAAATAGCACCCTACATTATATCATTATTTGTGACACCCATGCGATCCAAGAGTTTACTGCAACCTTTCCCAACCCTCAATATCCCCTGAGCATTATTATCTTGGACTTTGACCTCTTATCTTGTATTCCAATGGAATTGTGGCACCACTCATTGCTGCTTACTCTTATCCTGTTTTTCAAAATGTTCGTCTAGTCAACGGGCAGCCACACTACCTCATTTCTGTCCACATTAATCTTTGGGTTTTGAGCTTATTAGCTGGGTTTTTGCAAAATTGCAATACTACTATACTCCCAGTGATACTGCCACTGGTCAATTTACCCTGCTACACTCCTTCACATAAAAGACCCACTTTGATAAATGCAGTAGCTTCTTGCTCTCACGATTTCCTTAAAATGACTATTACAAGTGACAATCTGGTAGCTGGTCATTCACTGAGCAAATGAGGTTTCCCAGAAGGATCTTCATTATATCTGTCAAACCAAGGGTTGGGATAAGGAGTATGCTGACCAGTACTGGACCTTGAGAGAAAAAAAAGATGACACTTCACACTCTTCTCAATAGATATAAATTACTAGCCCAAATTCGGGCTCAGTGCTCAAAGCTGGATGACCATTAACTCCCCTGTGCCCTTCAGGATAACAGCAATCATCAATTTAGTTGCCTTCTGACTCTAGAGCTGACTTGCAAGCATTTCTATTCTTTATGCTCTCATTGAGATTCTACTTCTTTTTTAGGGATCAGTTGGGATAATCCAAAAAAAAGTAGAGTACATTTCAAAGGAGATGTTAAACATACAATTAATTCCTTGACCAGCTCTGATATCTGGTTCAGTGGGATATGCCCAGAAAAGCCAAACTGGTGGTATGTATCCCACCTTCCGAATGTTCCAAAGCCTGTTCAAGCCTTCCATTTAGTGACTCCAGGGAAACAATGATCTTACTCTACCTATGGCAATGGTTACAGAGAGGTGGTGTCTGAAACAGCTCAGAACTATTTTTTAAAAATAGGCCAGAGGTGATGTATAATTTATTTCTGTGGTTTTG
>NW_027527958.1:183369-187100 GCF_008692635.1 Crocuta crocuta
AACCCCTTAGAAATCACTCCAGGTTCTATCTTCTACCTTTCCTTCTATTTTTCTCACTCAGAAAACCCACTTTTCTTGCTCTGCTCTTATGATTTTCCACATTGTTGCCTGGTAACTTCTTTCTTACTCTACATTGTTTGCACTAGTTAGATTGCCTCCTTGGGCTCTCTCTTTAAATTGCAGTCTTGAGTATTTTCTTTCAGGGCTTTCTTATCTTCACAGTTTGTAGCTCATGAGTTAGTTACTCCCTACCCAGCTCTGTCATTAAGAATTCTAATCTAAATTTAAGATATAAGGCCTCTACTTTTTCCAGAGAGGAAAAAATATGATACAAACACATAGATACCCTCCCAAAGCAAAGAAGTGCTACTGGGATCTACCAACAGACATGAGTTTGGGATAGGAAATGGCCAATTCCAACTGAGGGAAATAATAAAAATGGTAACTCATATTTATACTATTTAATCTTATGAAGCACTTCCATATATACTATTTGATTTTTACAATAAACCTGTAAGGTAAGTATTCATTCATAAAACAAATATTGAGAACCTACTATGGACTAGGCAGTGTTTTACAATTGAGGAGTGAACCAAGTAGTCAAAAATCTACACCCTTTAAATCATACATTTAAGTGGGGAAAAGCAAATCATATATAAGCAAATTATTATAATGAATACGTTGCTATAGAGAAAATAAAGTTTAGAATGGGATGTGAAATTTTAAATAGGATCACTAGAAAAGGCCTCATTGATGAGGTGCCATTTGAGCAAGAGGAGACTTGTATAATAATTTAGGAGATAAATAATGGTGGCTCAGACCAAGTTGGTAGTAATAGAGGTAATGGAAAGTGGTCAGTTTTGGATGTTTTCATGCAGAATTTATTACTGAATTGGATTTAGAAGGAGTCAAGCTTCTTCAGCAGCTAGAAGATATACTGGTTATCCTCACTTCGTAGACAAAGGAAGGACAAGGAGGTTCAGAGAGGTCACTCAAGCGACTTTCTTGATGTCACTTAACTAGAATGAACTGAAATAAAGTTGTGAATTTAGATCTTCTAGACCATGTGGAAGCCCTTCTATTAAGTATTAAAAGAAAGGATAGGATCTTGAATTGTAGAGAGTTATGAAGGCATGCTAGACTAAGAGCATAGACTGAGTGAACCCATTTCTAGGATTCTAAACTATTAATGGCATTTTTACTAGACAAAAACATAGGGAAGCTCCTATGATGAATGCTGAATCACTCAAAGTAGAGGAAGAGAAAGGTTAATGACCAAACACAAAACAAAACAGAGAGAGAGAGAAGGCAAAGGAATCAAGCATGAAACGAAAAGATGAAAGAAACTAATGCCAACAGATAAAAAAAGAAAAAAAAAACACAAAGAGATCACATTGAACAGGAACTAGTCAAAAGCTGGTAACTACTGATTTGTAACCTTGCTGCTCACAGTGCAGACAGTGAATTGATTAAGTGCCTAAGACAGAAAGCAGTGAGTAGATAGGCACAAGAAATCCATTTACAACTCACTTTAAATGAGGCAGAATGAGAAGGTGATACCACAGAGACCCCCCAAAAAAGGAAAAGAAAGGAAGAACTATCTGCATAAGAGCTTTTTACTCTACCAAAAAATAAATACATAAAAATAAGAAGAAAAGAAAGGCAAAATAAAGGTCTGTGGGATTACAAGAAGAACCCAACAGTTATTTATCACTGAGGGTTTTCCTACACCTCCCCTATGGGCAATGCTCTATGCTCACCACTGGAGAAGTATAGAGTAATTGACACAACATGGTTTCTGCCTTAAAGTAACTTGCTGGGGAAAAGGAAGATCAAAGGAGACAAAACAGAACCATGTTATTGTCTACTCTGTAGCTAGCACTATTTCTCTTATAAATCATTTCCAAAATCCATTATTTTGAACTGCAGAGGTGGTAGTTTGGATTGGATGACAGAAGAGACTACTTGGTGCTTTGCCTCATGCCTTTCTTTCCACTGTGAAGGCTTCCAGATTGCTGACTATTTGTAGCTAAAACCAAAGAATTCCAGTGAGAGAAAGGGAGATTGATCTGGCAAAAATCCCATTAGGAAATCCCACCAGAGCCTGACTAAAACATTAATGCTAATTATTTCCATATAACCTCATTAGAAAGGCA
This sequence comes from Crocuta crocuta, assembly GCF_008692635.1. Taxonomy (NCBI): domain Eukaryota; kingdom Metazoa; phylum Chordata; class Mammalia; order Carnivora; family Hyaenidae; genus Crocuta; species Crocuta crocuta. Next base: position 185,526 of record NW_027527958.1, read on the forward strand.
TAAAAGGTAATGTTCTGATATTCCAAAAGTTCTTCTCAGTCTGTCCTAAATACCTTCTTCTATTATTCCCTCCTATCATGTTTTCAGAGATAGTAGTAAACATCTGGTGATTCTAAAGGACCACCATGACTTGGAAACACTGGTCTGGTTATTTGAAAGTGAATTTTTAAGTTATTTATGTATTATTTCTATCAGAAAAAAAATGTTCTCATGTGATAAGTGGGGAAACTTTTGTCCTATAAGACAAGGTACTTATTTGATGTTATGTGGTAAATTGGTAATACAACCAAAGACAGAGTTTAATCTGTGCAATCCTGACCTTAGGTATATTCCAGCTGTCTAGACCTATGCCTTCTCTACTTCTCCACACTACAGGATCCCAGAAAAGAAATAGTATAGAGAAGAGTTATAGTAGGAGGGTGTTATATTAGTATCAAATTTGTGGTAACAGGTAGCTCCCAGATACATTAAAAGGAAGTCTATAAAAGACAACTGCAGATAACTTATTTATAGAAATGGCAAGCAATTGCAAGAGTTATTATTAAAAGGGCAAGTTAAAAATGGATCTTCTATTCACATGTCAAATTAGAGAGAGAGACTAAAATGTGGAAATCTTGGTGATAGATGACAGGGTGAAAACCCATGAATGTGTGACAATGCAGAAGATGGAGGACGTGGAATGTACTCAGAAGATGAACGACCTCAAAGGCAGCTTATTGGCAGGATGACTGCCAGCAAGGTTACTTTGTGAGAAGAGTCCCTGGTAGCTAACTCTGCTATGAGTAGACACATATGCAATATTTTATACATCTTGTCTTTTGTACTTCCTTTCCTGGATGCCTTTTCCATCTTTTTTTGTGTATCGAGCACTTATTTTTCCTCTGACATATACATCTTTTCCCTTTCAAAGCATTTTATGGTTCTTTATTCCACTGGCTACACCACTTTGCTGTTCTCTCAGTACCACACACATGCTTCTATTATATTTATTACACCTGATTGTAATTTTATGTTTACAAGTTTCAGTTTTGCCCACTACAATTAGGTTAATTTTTTCTTAATTGAAGTATAGTAGACACACACTGTTACATTAGTTTTAGGTGTACAACACAGTGATTCGGCCAGTCTATATGTTATGCTATGCTCACAAGTGTAGCTACTATCTGTCAACATACAATGCTATTACAAATATCATCAACTATACTCCCTATTCTGTACCTTTTATCACCATGACTTATTCATTCTGTAACTGGAAGCCTCTATGTCCCACCTTTCACCCACCTTTCACCTCTTTCACCCACTCTGCCTCTCCCTCCACCCACTTCCTTCTGTCAACCATCAGTTCTCTGTATTTATGGATCTGTTTCTGCTATTTATTTTTAGATTCCATATATAAGTAAAATAATATGGTATTTGTCTTTCTCTGCATGACTTATTTAACTTAGCATAATACCTACGTTTAACTTCTTGAGGACAGGAATCATATATTGCTCATTTGTGTCTACCTGTGTCTACTCAAAACCAGGAGATCTATAAATATTGGTTGAATTAAATAAATGAAGCCATCACACTGTC
>NW_027527958.1:187305-187475 GCF_008692635.1 Crocuta crocuta
CAACTCCCTTATCAACCTCAGATTTTTCACATATACTGTTCTCTCCATCCTAGAAATGATAGTGAATACTCATTCTTTAGATCTTGGCTTAAATGGCACTATGTTAGAGAGGCATTCCCTGATTCCTCCTCTTGAATCTGAATTTGGTTGTTTGGTTATTTTATCTCACC
>NW_027527958.1:187518-187835 GCF_008692635.1 Crocuta crocuta
TCCCATGCAACAGACTATAAATATGAAGCAGAATTTTTTTTGCCATTTTGTTTACTAATCTAACCTTGGCACCAAGCATAATGGTTGACACATAGCTGGTGATCAAAAGAAGTGTTGAATGAAAAGATGGATAGGCAGACATATAAATGGGAAAATGTCAGGCATTCCTGCCTTTAAGTCATCTGGGTGACCTCAGAGTTGGTCATCCTTAACACTGATCAGGTAGAGGAGGAACAAAACCTCTCCAAGCTCTATAATCTTCAATATCTTGGTTATTCTCCCCACTCCTCCAAATCCTCCCAACCAACCTGATAAAG
>NW_027527958.1:187895-190165 GCF_008692635.1 Crocuta crocuta
GTTCACCTACTTAGCACCTGGTAATCAACTATTTGATCACAAATTGTTTTGTTTTTGCATATTCTAGACTCTTCTGTTGTATGGAAGTTAAGATAAGGTTGAAAGGAATTGGAGAATTCAAGGTGGAGAATAAAAAGAAAGGATAAAGCACAGAGAGATTACTTTCCTGTCACCTCTCTAGGCAAGGCCTCACATAAAGTTAAAGAAGTGGTTCTAAAACTTAGCTGGATATTAGAATCACCTACAAAGCTTTTAAATATCTTGATATCCTGGTTCCACTCTAGGCCAGTTAAATCAGAACATCTGGGATAGGAGCCAGGAATCAGTATTTCTGTTATGGTAAAACACAAGGTATCAGTATTTTTTTGGATCCCCATGGGATTATAGTGTGCATTAAAATTTGGGCACCACTGGCTTAAAGCCTTGCTGGCCTCATTATTGATGTGACACACAACTCCATGTATTAGCCCTTAGGTATCTTCTTGGCCTAACTCCAGGTCCAAACCCACTCTCTGGAGATTTTTATTAGAAACTAATTTTATTCAACCTCTTGGGCAGAAAGTCAAACCAATTAGGAACATACAGTTGTAGTCTTCCTGTTGCCATAGACTGTCCCTTCTCCTTAGTGATGCAGAAAATGTCCACAAGCATCTTCCCATTTTCTTAGTTAGATGTTTATGCAAGAGAATCCTCCTCACAATTTCCAATGACAAATAGTTAGATTTATACGAACTCCACATTCATTTTAAACATACTGACACTGTCTCTCCCCACCACTAATTAAGTTAAGCAAAAGGCCGAAGCAGCTCAAATATTCATCAACAAATAAACAAATTGTTGTATATATACACAGTGGAATATTATTCAGACAGAAAAAGGAATAATATGCTGATATATGCTATAACATGCACATACCTCCAAAACTTATACTAAGTGAAAGTATCCAGACACAAAAGTTCACATATGATTTTATCTGTATGAAATATCCAGAATAAGCAAATACATACAGACAAAACACAGACTGATGATTGTGAAAGACTGGAGAGAGGGAGGAATAGAAAGAAACTGTTTAAGGAATATGGTTTTACTTTGGAGTGATGAAACGTTTCAGAAATAGGTATAATTAGTGGTTTTACAATATTTTGAATGTACTAAATGCCACTGAATCATTCACTTTAAAATGGTATGTTATGTGGATTTCACCCCAATAAATTATTTAAAATATGTAAGACTTAGATTTAAGTCTTAGTCACCCCAATGACTTTGCCTCCATCAACTACTACTAAATTGTTTGGAGTGGGATATGATTTATTATTATTCTCATACCTACCTCCAATAGGGTTTTAGTTTGTTTATTCTTTTTTACTTTTAGTTTTCACTTTATCTTCAGTTTCAGCTCTAGTATAGGTAGCAGTGGTAGAGCAGTAAATACACTGGATCAGAATTCAAGAGCCCAATGTTCTATTCCTGGAACTGGGTCAAATTTGGTCATATTTCTTTTGTTCCGTGAGCCTTGTTTACACCATCTATAGCCTCCACACTCTCTCAGTGATGTTGTGAGAACACAGTAGCACAAGAAAGTAAAGACTAAAAAGACATAAAAGTGGCCTGTTATATGTTTATGAAGGGTTAACAAGACAGTGGGAATATCCATTTTCTCTTCCAAATAGAGAAAGAATTATTTCTTTATTACTTGCAATTTATAAGTGAGTGATATATTCTTGGGTATACTTTTTTCTTCACATTCTTTGAAGCAACATTCCTAATGACAAAATTAATTGTAATTGTTTTAATCACATATATGCACATAATGCTATCTACCTTTATACTGATATCTTTTAAGAAAGCTGAAATACATAGCCTACCTAGACAGTAAATCACTATTTAGAAAAGACAGAACAAAAGAACTCCCAAGAGTTCAAGGAGTCCCTTTCCTTGTTTTCACTAAGTCTGTTTTCCCTATCACATTCCAGACATCTTAGTTTTGAAATCTACCTTCTGTCTCATTGAGCTAATTGCCATATCTAATGTATAATATTTGAAAAAAATACTACATCTTATTCATTCTTATATACCTCAGAGCACCTAGAAGTTCATCTGGCTTATAAAAGGAACTTAGTAAATGAATAAACAAATAATTTAATCTATCAATATGCCCAGAGCAGTGGTGGAAGGTATAATGCTCATCTTCTCATTGGTAGAAACTGAGACTACAGAGTAGCTAGGAAATTCTTCCAAAGCCACAGAAAATATTCTCACTTCAATCATGT
>NW_027527958.1:190193-190448 GCF_008692635.1 Crocuta crocuta
AATCATGTTGTGTTGTTATCAATTCTTTGGAAAGATCAAATTTGTTACATAGGATACTTTCTTTATTAAAGTTTATGTGGAACCCAACTTGACAATAAACTATTAAAATATATATATATATGTACATACATATATATAAACATTTAAAAGAAGTTTATGTCAATTCACACTAAAATTACAGATCAAATTAGTACACACACAAAAAAGCATAAACATTGGAAAAAGATAATTACTAGCAGGAGCTACCATAATGTC
>NW_027527958.1:190633-192919 GCF_008692635.1 Crocuta crocuta
TGGAGAGAGGATCTGTTGAAAAAGTATATCTAAATCTCATCTAGGCACTGACAAACTCTGTTGTAAATATATAAGGCTATATGGAAAAGATGGAAAAGACTGGAATATATTTATCTGTACTTTCAGCTGGCAAAATCATATCCAAAGATTCCATTTATCAGTGTCAAAAATTTATGTAGTCTGTGATGGTTAAAACAAAATTTTATCCTTAAATAATTTGAGAACTGTGTTTTTTTAAGTTTATGTATTTACTTTTGAGAGAGTGTGTGTAAAGGAGGGACAGAGAAAGAGGGAAAGAGAGAGAATCCCAAGCAGGCTCCATACTGTCAGCACAAAGCGTGATGTGGGGGGGCTTAAACTCATGAACTGTGAGATCATGACCTGAACTGAAGACAAGAGTCAGATGCTCAACCAACTGAGCAACCCAGGAACCCAAACAGCTGTGTTTAAAAAAACAACAACAACTAAATATTGACAGAAAAACAAACACTTAAATCAATGGAACATAAGAGAGAACACAGAAACAAGTTCATACATACATGGTAAATTAATTATAACAAAGGAATCAACAATATACAATGGGGAGTGGATAACCTCTTCAATAAATGGTTTTGGAAAACTGGAAAACCACATGCAAAAAGAAAAAACTGGACCCCATCTTACACCATATACAAAAACTGACTCAAAATGAATTAAAGATATAAACATAAGCCCTAAACCAATAAAATTCTATTTACCAATGCTATGATAAAACATAGCGGGGTAAGCTCCTTGACACTGGTTTTGGCAAAGATTTTTTTAATTTGACTTAAAAACAAAGGCAATAAAAGCAAAAATATGCCCTGGGAAGATGGTGGAATAGGAGACCCCTAAGTTCTCCTCATCCATGGATACAACTACATAATATGTATATCAGTGTAAATAACCCAGAAAACAATCCAAAGTCGGGAAGAACACACTCTCCCCAGCTAAACATAGAGATGAGGTCACAGTGAAGAGGATAGGAAGGGCAGAGATTTGATTGGGAGCTAAACAGATCTGTAGGACTGTCCACAGGAGGGAGGGATGCCATGGATGTACAGAGGGAAAGAGAAACAAACTCTCACACCAGGAAGCCCACATGAGGACAACAAATCCCTATGACATTTGGCTTCAAAACCAGAGGGACCAAATTTTGAGATTTCTCACAATCATCTTAAAACTTAGAAATGTAAAAATCAGAGGCACCTGGGTGGCTCAGTCAGTTAGCCATCTAACTTTGGCTGAGGTCATGATCTCACGGTTCGTGGGTTCGAGCACCGCGTCGGGCTCTGTGCTGACAGCTAGCTCAGAGCCTGGAGCCTGCTTCAGATTCTGTGTCTCCCTCTCTCTCTGACTCTCCCTTGCTCACGCTCACTCTCTCTCTCTCAGAAATAAATAAAACATTAAAAAAAGAAGAAGAAATGTAAAAATCAGATGGCTCCAGGGAAAAGCAGGAACATGAGAGGAAACTGAGTCCCCACCCTTAAAGAGACAGCACAACACATAGCCCTTGGAGATAAAGCATAGAAGCAGCAGTTGAAAAATGTGGGGGATAGGGGGCTCCTGGGTGGCTCAGTCGGTTAAGTATCCAACTTCAGCACAGGTCATGATCTCACAGTTTGTGACTTCCAGCCCAGGGGGCTCTGTGCTGACAGCTCAGAGCCTAGAATCTGCTTCACATTCTGTGTTTACCTCTCTTCACATTCTGTGTTTACCTCTCTCTCTGCCTCTCCCCAACTCATGCTCTGTCTGTCTCTCTCTCAACAATAAACATTAAAAAAAAAGAAAGAAAGAGGCATCAAAATCGACAAAGAAGAAGTCAAACTTTTACTTTTCACAGACGGCATGATACTCTACATAGAAAACCCGACAGACTCCNTAAAAAAAAACAACATGCAGATAGCTGGACTGAAGGCAAAAGTGGCCCAGCCACAACAGCAGAGCACATGCAACACACATCAAAGACATCCCTAAAGTGCCAAGTTCTGGAGACAGGAGAAATTGTACTGCAGGCCACATCAAGACCTCTTTTTCACAGGGCCAATACTTTCAAGAGGAGACCTAAACAATATGAAGATTAAGTAACATGCCTGATAGAGAATTTAAAGTAACAGTCATAAAGATACTCAAGGGACACGAGAAAAGGGTGGNGGAGCAGTTGCCTGGAGGACAGAATAATGGAAAGCAAACAGGAGAACAAAATAATAAAATAGACTTAGGGAATTCAGCAAATCCATGAAGCCTATTAATTTCCACATTTAAAGG
>NW_027527958.1:193020-193488 GCF_008692635.1 Crocuta crocuta
ATCAGTTCAAGACACATAGTAATTAAAATGGCAAAAAGTAGTGATAAAGAGAGAATTTTAAAACCAGCAAGAGAAAGAAAACAGTTACATACAAGCAAAACCTCATAGGTGATTTTCAGCAGAAGCATTGCCAGCTAGAAGGGAGTGGCATGACTTATTCAAATTGCTGAAAGAAACAAAAAAACCTGTAGCAAGAATACTCTATCTAGAAAAGCTATTGTTCAGAATATAAGGAGAGATAGAGAGTTTCCTGGACAAAACTTAAAAGAATTCATGAGCACTAGGGGCGCCTGGGTGGCACAGTCGGTTAAATGTCCAACTTTGGCTCAGGTCATGATCTCATGGTTCGTAGGTTCGAGCCCCACTTAGGGCTCTGGGCTGACAGCCAGCTCAGAGCCTGGAGCCTGTTCAGATTCTGTGTGTGTCTCTCTCTCTGACCCTCCCCTGCTCATGCTGTCTCTCTCTCTC
>NW_027527958.1:193561-195830 GCF_008692635.1 Crocuta crocuta
CCAACCCAAGAGGAAATGTTAAAGGGGACTCTTTGAGTGGAAAGGAAAGACCCTAAATAGGACTAAGAAAAATAGGAAACACAAAACCAATAAAATTAAGGAAATCTATATCAAAATCAGTCACGGTGCTCACAAAATAAAAGGATAATATAAAGTATGACACCTTAAATATTGGGGGGGTAGTAAAGAATGTATTCAAACGTAAGCAACTATCAACATAGAATGCTATATGCATGTTATATGCAAATGTAATCACAACCACAAATCAAAAACCAATAACAGATATGAAAAATAAAAAGAGGGGCGCCTGGGTGGCTTAGTCGGTTAAGCGTCCGACTTTCGCTTAGGTCATGATCTCGCGGTTCGTGGGTTCGAGCCGCGCGTGGGGCTCTGTGCTGACTGCCAGCTCAGAACCTGGAGCCTGTTTCAGAGTCTGTGACTCCCTTTCTCTCAGACCCTCTCCTGCTCACGCTGTCTCTCTTTCTCTCTCCTAGAAATAAATAAAAATATTTTAAAAAAATAAGAAAAATAAAAAGAAAAGAATCCAAGTATATAACTAAATGAAGCAACAGACCACGAGAGAAGATAGTAAGAGAAGATAGGAACAAAAAACTACAAAAGCAACCATAAAATAACAAAATGGCAATAAGTAAATGCCTATCAATAATTACTTTGAATGTAAATGGACTAAATGGTCCAATTAAAAGACATAGGGTGACAGAATGAATAAAAAAAGCAAGACCCATCTATATGCTGCCTACAAGAGACAAATTTTAGACCTAAAGACACATGCAGATTGAAAGTGAAGGAATGTAGTGGGACTGGGTGGCTCAGTCTGTTAAGCACCCAACTTTGTCTCAGGGCATAGCCTCACAATTCATGGGTTCAAGCCCTGTGTCAAGGCTCTGTACTGACAGCTCAGAGCCTGGACCCTGCTTTGGATTCTGTGTGTCTCTCTCTCTCTCTGACCCTCTCTCGCTCATGCTCTGTCTGTCTCTCTCTGAAAAATAAATAGAACATTAAAATTAAAAAAAAAAAAGAAAGTGAAGGGATGAAAAAGGATTTATTAGACACATGAAAGTGAAAAGAAAGCCGGGGTAGCAATACTTTTATCAGACAAAATAGACATTTTTAATTTAAGTATTTATATTAATTCCAGTTAGTTAACATTATATTAGTTTCAAATATACAATATAGTAATTCAACAGTTCCATAAATCAACCTGTGCTCATCACAAATGCACTCCTTAATCCCCATCACCTATTTAACCAATCCCCCCAACACCCTCCCCTCTGGTAACTCTGATAACCTCCCCTCTGGTTCTCTGTAATTAAGAATCAGTTTCTTTTTCCTCTCTTTTCTTTTTTCTTTTCCTTCTTTTTCTATTCCTTTCCTTTCCTTTCTTTTTCTTTCTCTTTCTTTCTTTTGCATACAACACCCAGTGCTGATCACAAATGCCCTCCTTAATCCCCAGCACCCATTTAACCCATCTTCTCTCCCATCTCCCCTCCAGTAACCCTTGGCTTGTTCTCTATAGTTAAGAGTCTCTTTGGGTGCTTGGGTGGCTCAGTCGGTTAAGCATCTGACTTCGGCTAAAGTCTGAGCCCCATATCGGGCTCTGTGCTGATAGCTAGCTCAGAGCCTGGAGCCTGCTTCAGATTCTGTATCTCCCTCTCTCTCTAACCCTCCCCTGCTCACACTGTCCCTCTCTCAGAAAAAAAAAAACATTAAAAAAGTCTCTTTTCTGATTTAGCTATATTTTTATCTATTCATCTACTGTTGGACACTTCCATAACTTGGCTATTCTAAATAATGTTGCTATAAACATAGAGGTGTGTGTATTCCTTTGAATTAGGGTCTTAGGGTCAATGTCAAAGAATTTACTGCCTGTGTTCTCTTCTAGGATTCTGATGGTTTCAGGTCTCACATTTAAGTCCTTTATCCATTTTGAATTTACTTCTGTGTATAGTATATAATAAAGTGATCTAGATCCATTTTTCTTTTGTATGTTGATGTCCAGTGTTCACAACACCATTTGGTGAAGAGACTGTCTTTTTCCCATTGAATATTCCTTCCTGCTTTGATAAAGATTAATTGAATACATAGTAGTGGGTTTATTTCTGGATTTTCTGTTCTGTCCCATTGATCTATGTGTCTATTGTTGTGCCAGTACCATACTGTTTTGATTACTACAACTTTGTAACAAACTTAAACTCCAGAATTGTTATGCCTCCAGCTTTGCTTTGCTTTTCAACATTGCTTTGACTAT
>NW_027527958.1:195839-196729 GCF_008692635.1 Crocuta crocuta
GTTTGTTTTTGGCCTGTGAAAAATGCTGTTGGTTTTTGATTAAGGATTATATTCAATCTGTAGATTGCTTTGCAGACATTTTAACAATATCTGTTCTTTCAGTCCATGAGTATAGAATGTATTTCCATTTCGGGGCGCCTGGGTGGCTTAGTCGGTTAAGCGTCCGACTTTCGCTTAGGTCATGGTCTCGCGGTTCGTGGGTTCGAGCCCCGCGTCGGGCTCTGTGCTGACTGCCAGCTCAGAGCCTGGAGCCTGTTTCGGATTCTGTGACTCCCTCTCTCTGTGACCCTCCCCTGCTCACGCTGTCTCTCTCTCTCTCCTAGAAATAAAAAAAAAAAAAAGAATGTATTTCCATTTCTTCGTGTTGTTTTGAATTTCTTTCATTAATGTTTTATAGTTTACAGAGTACAGACCTTTCACCTCTTTGGTTAGATTAATTCCTAGGTATCTTATTATTCTGGTTACAATTGTAATGGGATTGATTTCTTAATTTGGACAAAATAGACTTTAAATAAAGACTAATAACAGACAAAGAAGGACACTACTTAATGATAAAGGGAACAATTCAACAAGATTTAATAATTATAAATATTCACCCAAATTGAGAGCAACCAAATACATACAGAGTTTAATAACAAATACAAAGGAAGTAATTGATAGTAATACAATAATAGTAGAGGACATTAACACTCTCATTTATATGAATGGATAGATCATCCAAACAGATAGTCAGCAAGGAAACAATGGCTTTGAAGGACACATTGGACCAGATGGATCCAACATTCAGAACATTCCATCCTAAAACAGTAGAATACACAATCTTTTCAGGTGCACATGGAACACTCTCCAGAATACATCACAAAACAAGGATCAAAAATTTAAAAAGATAG
>NW_027527958.1:196772-203341 GCF_008692635.1 Crocuta crocuta
GAAGTCATCCCATACGCCTTTTCTTACCATAATGCTATGAAACTGAAAATCAACCCCAAGAAAAAATCTGGAAATAATATAAATACATGAAGGTTAAATACCATTCTACTGAAGAATGAATGAATGAGTCAATCAAGAAATCAAAGACAAAATCAAAAAGTACCTGGAAACAAACGAACATGAAAACACAATTGTCCAAAATCTTTGAGATGCAACAAAAGTAGTTCAAAGAGGGAAGGTAATAGCAATATAGGCCTACCTCATGCATCAAGAAAAAATCTCAAATGAACAACCTAACTTTACATCTAGAGGAACTAGAAAAAGACAAACAAAGCCCAAACTGAGTAAAAGGAAGGAAATATTAAAGATAGAGCAAAAATAAATAAAATGGAGACTAAAAAATCAATAGAACAGACCAATGAAGCCAGGAGCTGGTTTTTTACCTTATATGTAAACCAACTTGACAATAAACTATTTAAGGAAAAATAAATAAATAAAATAAAAAATTTAGAAACCTTTAGCTAAATTCATCAAAAAAGAGAGAGGGCTTAAATAAACAAAATCAGAAATATGAAAGAACAGAAAAAACAACCAACATCAGAGAAATAGAAAGGATTATAAGAGAATATGATGAAAACTTATATACCAAAAAATTGGACAACCTAGAAGAAATGGATACATTCCTAGAAACATATAACCTTCCAAAACTGAATTAGGAAGAAATAGAAAATTTGAACATATTGATTACCAGCAATAAAACTGAATCAATAATCCAAAAACTCCCAAGAAACAAAAGTCCAGGACCAGATGGCTTCACAGGGGAATTCTACCAAACACTTAAAGAAGAGTTAATGCCTATTTTTCTCAGTCTACTGCAAAAAAAAAAAAAAGGAAGTAGTAAAGCTTCAAAATTCATTATACAAGGCCAGCATGACATTGATACCAAAACTATATAGGAAAGCACAAAAAAAGAGAACTACAGGTCAATAGCTTTGATGAGCATAGATGCAAAAATCCTGAACAATGTATTAGCAAAGCAAATGCAACAATACATTAAAAAATCATGCACCATGATCAAATAGGATTTATTCCTGGGATGCAAGGATGGTTTGATATTCATAAATTAATCAACATGATACTTCATGTCAACAAGAGAAAGGATAAAAACCATATGAGTGTTTCAATAGATGCAGTAAAAGCGTTTGACAAAGTACAATATCCATTCGTGATTAAAACCTACAACAAAGTATGTTTAAGGAGAATATACCTCAACAAAATAAAGGTCGTAGATTAAAAAAAACCTCACAGCTAATATCATACTCAATAGTGAAACACTGACAGCTTTTCCCCTAACGTCAGGGACAAGACAAGGATGTCCACTCTCACCATTTATATTAAACAAAGTACTGGAAGTCCTAGCCATGCAATCAAACAACAAAAAGGAATAAAAGTCATCCAAATTGGTAAGGAAGAAGTAAAACTTTCACTATTTGCAGGGTACATCATATTATATATATAGAAAATCCTAAAGACGCCGCTAANAGAAGAGATAAATGAATTCAGTAATGTTGTAGGATACAAAACCAATACACAGAAATTTATCACATTGTATATAATAATAATGAAGTAGCAAAAAGAGACATTAAGAAAATAATCCCATTTACAAATGAACCAAAAAGAATAAAATACCTGTGAATCAACTTAACCAAAGAGGTGAAATACCTGTACTCTGAAAATTATAAAAATTAATGAAAGAAATTTAAAATGATACAAATGGAAAGATATTCCATGCTCATGGATTTGAAGAAGAAATATAGTTTAAATGTCCATATTACCCAAAGCAGTCTACAGATTGAATGCAATCTCTATCAAATTACCAACAGGATTTTTCACACAACTAGAAGAAAAAAAATCCTAAGATTAGTAGGGAACAACAAAAGACCCCAAATAGACAAAGCAATCTTGAAAAAGAACAAAACTGGAGGTACCATAGATACCTGGAAATTTCAGAAATATTTATAGATTTCAGAAATATTCAGAAAACTGGAAACTTCAGGATTTACTACAAACATGCAGTAATCAAAACAGTATAGTACTGGCACAAAAATAGATACACATATCAGTGGAATGGAATAGAGAGCTGAGAAATAAGCCATGATTATATGGTCAATTACTCAACAAAAGAGGCAAGAATATTCAGTGGGGGAAAAAAGCAGTCCCTTCGACAAATGGTAATGGGAAAACTGGAAAGCTACATGTGAACGAATGAAATTGTACCATTTTCTTACACTATACACAAAAATAAACTCAAAATGGATTAAAGGCCTAAATGTGAGATCCCATACCATCAAAATCCTAGAAGAGAGGACAGACAGTAATTTCTCTGAAATCAGCCAGAGCAACATTCTTCTTGAGGTCTTCTGTGGCAAGGGAGACAAAAGAAAAAATAAACTATTGGAACTATATCACATAAATACTTCTGCACAGTGAAAGGATGAATAAACAAAATAAAAAGACAATCTACTGAAAGGGAAAAGATAATTTGTAAAAAAAACAACATAGTGGATAAAGGGTTAGTATCCAAATATATAAATAACTTCAACTCGACACCAATTGATCCAATTTAAAAATGGGCAGAAAACATGAATAGACATTTGTCCAAAGAAGACATATGGATGGCCAACAGACACATGAAAAGATGATCAGTATTACTCATCATCAGAGAACTGCAAATCGGAACTACAGGTATATATCATCTCACACCTGTCAAAATGGCTAAAATGAAAAAGTCAAGAAACAACAAGTGTTGGCAAGGATGTGGAGAAAAAGTAATCCTTATCCATTGTCAGTGGGAGTGCAAAGTGGTTCAGTTACTGTGGAAAACAGTATGAATGTTCCTAAAAAATTATAATTAGAACTACCCTATGATACATTAATTCCACTACTGGGTATCCAAAGAATGCAAAAACACTAATTTCAAAAGATATATACACCCCTATATATATTGCAGCAGTGTTTACAATGGCCAAATTATGGAAGCAGCTCATGTCCATTGATAGATGAATTAATAAAGTGTATACAGACACACATTAATATATACACACAATGGAATATTATTCAGCCATAAAAATGACATCTTTCCATTTGCAATGAGATAGATGGAGCTGGAGAGTATAACGCTAAGAAAAATAAATCAGTCAGAGAAAGAAAAATACCATATGATTTCATTCATATGTGGAATTAAAGAAACAGAAAAACAAGCAGAGAAAAGAGAAAGAGAGAAAAACTAAGAAATAAATTCTTTTTTAAAGTTTATTTATTTATTTTGGGTAGCGTGAGTGAGGGAAGGGCAGAGAGAGAGGGACAAGCCTGACATGGGGCTCAAATTCATGAACTGTGAGATTATGACCTGAGCCAAAATCAAGAATCAGACACTTAACTTACTGAGCCACCCAGGCACCCCAATGAACCCTTAGCTATAGAGAACAAACTATTTGTTTTCAGAGGGTAGATGAGTGGGGAATGGGTGAAATAGGTGAAGGAGATTGAGTTCACTCATCATAATGAGCACTGATTAATGTACGGAATTGTTGAATCACTATATTGTATACTGAAAATCAATATAACACTGTGTTTTAACTATACTAGAATTAAAGAATGAATAAAGTCTGATGCGTTAGAATACCTGAATTCAAGTTATATTACAAAGCTACAGTAATAAAAACAATATGCTACTTTCATAGAATCAAACACATAGGTCAGTGGAATGGAATAAAGAATGCAGAAAGAAATCTATATATTTATGGTCATTTGATCTTTGGCAATGTTGCCAAGAACACAAAACAGAAAGAATGTCTTTTCAGTATATGGTTCTGGGAAAACTGAATGTCCACTTGCAAAAATATGAAGTTAGGCCCCTACCTTACACTACTCACAAAAATAAAATGAAATAAATTGAAGATTTATATGTAAGAATTAAAACCATATACTTTCTAGATGAAAACAGGGGGAAACATCCTTCACATTGATCTAGGTAATGATTTCTTGGATAAGTCACCAAAAGCAGAACCATCAAGAACTAAAATAAGTGGGACTACAATAAACTAAAAGCCTTCTGCACAGCAAAGGAAACAATAAATAAATTGAAAATATAACCCACAGAATGGGAGAAAATATTCAAAAACCATATATTGAATAAGGGACTAATATCCAAAATATATAATGAACCCCTACAACTCAACAGCAAAAGAGAAAATAATCCAATTAAAAATGAAAAAGGACTTGAGTAGACATTTTTCCAAAGAAGACATACAAATGGCCAAACAGGTATGTGGAAAGGAACTCAACAAAAATCATCAGGGAAATGCAAATCAAAAGCACAATGAGAGAACACCTCACACCTATCAGAATGGCTAAAAGAAAAAACCTGGAGAAACAATAAATGTTGGCAAGGATCACACACATACAACGGAATAGCATTGTCATAAAAAGAATGAAATCTTGCCATTTGGAAAAACATAGGTGGATCTGGAAAGTATAATGCTAAGTGAAGTAAGTCAGTCACAGAAAGACAAATACCATAAAATTTCACTCATATGTGGAATCTAAGAAACAAAACAAATGAACAAAGAATAAAAGAAACAAATCAAAATATAGACTCTCAACTATAGAGAGGCAAGCTGATAGTTCCCAGTAGGGAGGTGTATAGGGGGTATGGGTGATGGGGAATAAGAGTACACTTACCATGATGAGAAGTAATTGTATATAATTGTTGAATCACTATATGGCACACCTGAAACTAATATAACACTGTATATTGACTATACTGGAATAAAATTTAAAAAACAAAAATGAAAAAGCAAAAATAAGCCAGTGGGAATACATCAAACTAAATGGCCTCTGCACAGCAATGGAAAAAAAGCAATAAAAGTAAAAGGCAGCCTACAGATGAGAGAAGATATTTGCAAATGATGTATCTGATAAAGGGTTAGTATCCAAAATCTATAAAGAACTTATCAAACTCAACACCCCAAAAATAAATAATCCAATTGAGACTATGCAGAAGACATGAATAGCCACTTTTTCAAAGAAAACATTCAGGGGCACCTGGGTGGCTCAGTCAGTTGAGCGTCCGACTTCAGCTCAGGTCATGATCTCACAGTCTGTGGGTTCGAACCCTGTGTTGGGCTCTGTGCTGACAGCTCAGAATCTGGAGCCTGCTTTGGATTCTGTGTCTCCCTCTCTCTCTCTGCCCCTCCCCATTCATGCTCTGTCTCTCTCTCTCTCAAAAATAAAAATAAAAAATAAAATTAAAACAAACAAAGAAAACATCCAGATGGCTAACAGACACATTAAAAGATGCTCAACATCGTCCATCACCAGGGAAATAGAAATCAAAATTATAATGAGACATCACCTCACATCTGTCAGAATGGCTAAAATTAACAACACAGGAAACAACAGATGTTTCTGAGGATGTGGAGAAAGGGAAACCTTCTTACACTGTTGGTAGGAATGCAAACTGGTACAGCCACTCTAGAAAACAATATGGAGTTTCTTCAAAAAGTTTTAAATAGACTGCCCTACAATCCAGCAATTGTACTACTAGGTATTTACCCAAAGGATATAAAAATACAGATTTGAAGGGACACGTGCACCCTGATGTTTATAGCAGCATTATCAACAATAGCCAAATTATGGGGAAAAAACAAATGTCCACTGACTGATGAAAGGATAAAAAAGATGTGGTACACACACACACACACACACACACACACACACACACACAGGAATATATTACTCAGCTATCAAAAATAACAAAATCTTGCCATTTGCAATGAGGTGAGTGGAGCTAGACGGTATTATGGTAAGTGAAACAAGTCAGAGAAAGAGAAATACCATATGATTTCACGCATATGTAAGAAACAAAACATATGAACATAGGGGAAGGGGAGAAAAAGAGAGGTGGTCAAACTATAAGAGACTCAGAAATACAGAGAATTGAGGTTGCTAGAGGGAAAGCGGGTGAGGGGATGGGCTAAATGGGTGATAGGCATTAAGGAGGGCACTTGTCATGATAAATACTGGGGGTTATATATAAATGAAGAATCAGGGGCACCTGGGTGGCCCAATCGGTTGAGCATCCGACTGAAGCTCAGGTTATGACCTCACGGTTCATGGGTTCAAGCCCCGCGTCGGGCTCTGTGCTGACAGCTAGATCGGAGCCTGGCGCCTGCTTTGGATTCTTTGTTTCCCTCTCTCTCTGACCCTCCCTTCCTCACGCTGCCTCTCTCTCTCCCTCTCTCAGAAATAAATAAAACATTAAAAAAATAAATGATGAATCACTAAATTTTAAATGTGAAATCAATATTACACTATAAGTTAACTAGAATTTAAATTAAAAAGTGAAACAGGGGCGCCTGGGTGGCTTAGTCGGTTGAGCGTCCGACTTTCGCTTAGGTCATGATCTCGCGGTTCGTGGGTTCGAGCCCTGTGTCGGGCTCTGTGCTGACTGCCAGCTCAGAGCCTGGAGCCTGTTTCAGTCTGTGACTCCCTCTCTCTCTGACTCT
>NW_027527958.1:204171-206079 GCF_008692635.1 Crocuta crocuta
CTCTCTCTCAAAAATAAAAATAAAAAATAAAATTAAAACAAACAAAGAAAACATCCAGATGGCTAACAGACACATTAAAAGATGCTCAACATCGTCCATCACCAGGGAAATAGAAATCAAAATTATAATGAGACATCACCTCACATCTGTCAGAATGGCTAAAATTAACAACACAGGAAACAACAGATGTTTCTGAGGATGTGGAGAAAGGGAAACCTTCTTACACTGTTGGTAGGAATGCAAACTGGTACAGCCACTCTAGAAAACAATATGGAGTTTCTTCAAAAAGTTTTAAATAGACTGCCCTACAATCCAGCAATTGTACTACTAGGTATTTACCCAAAGGATATAAAAATACAGATTTGAAGGGACACGTGCACCCTGATGTTTATAGCAGCATTATCAACAATAGCCAAATTATGGGGAAAAAACAAATGTCCACTGACTGATGAAAGGATAAAAAAGATGTGGTACACACACACACACACACACACACACACACACACACACAGGAATATATTACTCAGCTATCAAAAATAACAAAATCTTGCCATTTGCAATGAGGTGAGTGGAGCTAGACGGTATTATGGTAAGTGAAACAAGTCAGAGAAAGAGAAATACCATATGATTTCACGCATATGTAAGAAACAAAACATATGAACATAGGGGAAGGGGAGAAAAAGAGAGGTGGTCAAACTATAAGAGACTCAGAAATACAGAGAATTGAGGTTGCTAGAGGGAAAGCGGGTGAGGGGATGGGCTAAATGGGTGATAGGCATTAAGGAGGGCACTTGTCATGATAAATACTGGGGGTTATATATAAATGAAGAATCAGGGGCACCTGGGTGGCCCAATCGGTTGAGCATCCGACTGAAGCTCAGGTTATGACCTCACGGTTCATGGGTTCAAGCCCCGCGTCGGGCTCTGTGCTGACAGCTAGATCGGAGCCTGGCGCCTGCTTTGGATTCTGTGTTTCCCTCTCTCTCTGACCCTCCCTTCCTCACGCTGCCTCTCTCTCTCCCTCTCTCAGAAATAAATAAAACATTAAAAAAATAAATGATGAATCACTAAATTTTAAATGTGAAATCAATATTACACTATAAGTTAACTAGAATTTAAATTAAAAAGTGAAACAGGGGCGCCTGGGTGGCTTAGTCGGTTGAGCGTCCGACTTTCGCTTAGGTCATGATCTCGCGGTTCGTGGGTTCGAGCCCTGTGTCGGGCTCTGTGCTGACTGCCAGCTCAGAGCCTGGAGCCTGTTTCAGTCTGTGACTCCCTCTCTCTCTGACCCTCCCCTGCTCACACTGTCTCTCTCTCTCTCTCTCCTAAGAATAAAAATATTAAAAAAAAAAGTGAAACAAAAAATAAATAAAGTTAACTGAAAGACACATTGATAATGCTAAATAATTTAGCCTTTTAGTTGGTTAAGTGCCTAACTTTGGCTCAGGTCATGATCTCATGGCTTGTGATCCTGAGACCCGCATTGGGCTCTCTGCTGTCATCACAGAGCCTGCTTCAGATCTTCTGTCCCTCTCTCGCTGCCTCTCTCCTGCTCATGCTCACTTTCTCTCTCATAAATAAAAGAAACATTTTTTAAAAAATTAAAAAAAGGATTTATAATAAGTTGTATNGGGAATTAGTAATCAGGAGATTACTTCAGGCTGTATTATAGGCCATGTTGCTTTTCCAATACAAGACAGAATAAGATCTATTTCTTGTGCCAAAATTGAGGAGCAATGGTCATATAATTTTTATGCTACTACCACACTTCTTCCAGAATCTCAGAAACTGCTACTACTAACAAGTAATATTTACTGAGCAGATATCATGTACCAGGCATAGTTGTAATTTTATGTGTACAATTTAACTCATTTAGACTTCACAACAACCCTCTAAGGTAGGTATTAA
>NW_027527958.1:206237-206515 GCF_008692635.1 Crocuta crocuta
TGGGTAACTGCTGTCAAGTTGACATCTGGACACAACTTTCCCTCCAGCAATGTATTTTAAATATTTTATTAAATTTTATTTCTTTCTTTTAAAATTTTTAATTTTTTAAAAAATTTCTGAGAGAGAGAGCATGATCAGGGGAGGATCAGAGAGAGAGGGAGATACAGAATCTGAAATCAGCTCCCGGCTCTGAGCTACCTGTTAGCACAGAGCCCAGTGCAGGGATTGAACACACGAATCATGAGATCATGACCTTAGACGAAGTCAGACACCTAAGC
>NW_027527958.1:206690-206865 GCF_008692635.1 Crocuta crocuta
CAAAAATTGCCAGCAGAGAACACAGGGGAATGAAGACAAACATTTCTATTGAAAGGAATCTTTCACACTTTTAAAAAATGACTAAAATGTGGTAGTTTAAGTGTTCAACAAAAAACTGACAGTAAATTAGAGTATATTAGTATAATGGAAAACTATATATGCATTAAAAGGTTTT
>NW_027527958.1:207492-213329 GCF_008692635.1 Crocuta crocuta
TTCAAGAGTCTCTCATGGTTTGCCTCTCTCCCTTTCCCCCACCATTTCCCCCCTTCCTCTCCCCCATGGTCCTCCTTTAAGTTCCTCCTAATACTCCTATACGTGCAAACATATGGTATCTGTCCTTCTCTGCCTGACTTATTTCGCTCAGCATAACACCCTCAAGTTCTATCCATGTTGCTACACAAGGCCAGATTCTATTCTTTCTCATTGCCATGTAGTATTCCATTGTATAAATAAACCACATCTTCTTGATCCATTCATCCGTTGATGGACACTTAGGCTCTTTCCATGTTTTGGCTATTGTTGAGAGCGTTGCTATGAACATTGGGGTGCATGTGCTCCTATGCATCAGCACTCCTGTATCCTTTGGGTAAATTCCTAGTGGTGCTATTGCTGGGTCATAGGGGAGTTCTAGTGTTAAGTTTTTTGAGAAACCTCCACACTGTTTTCCAGAGGGGCTACAATTCTTATTTATTTTTAAGAGAGAGACAGAGGGGTTGAGGCAAGATGGCGGAGAAGTAGGGAGCTCCATACTTTTTGCTTGCTCCAATCTCTCAAAGACAGAAGGCCTGAAGCCATAGGACACTGAACCCCAGGAGTTTGGGAGGAAAAGAGACAGAGTCCACTAAGAAGACAACCTCATAGGTGCATGAGTGAGAATTAGGGAAGATAAAAACGGGCCAGGACCTGGAAACATGGAGGGAGGGGAGGGAACACCCTTCAATGGGAGCCACGGAGAGTCAAGGGGAAGAGAAACCCATAGAACTGTCCCTGGAGATGAGAAAAAATTCAGCTCGGGATGGAGAATGATCCTATTTCTAGCTGTGGTGCTGACTTTGGGTTGGGCTCCCCCATCCCAGGAGGCACCAGGAGACTGCTCTATTGCTCTCTCAGCTTGATCCCTAGCAGGGAAGCAGCCCAGCCTGCGGGTATATTTTGGGCGGTATCAATAAAGCGCGTGGACTAAGACCTGGAAACAAGGTGGGGCTTGGGACGTAGAACATGGGCCACCTTGGCTACGCCTGTGCACAGGAAGATCGGGCCCAAAAGAGTTAGTTGCAACGCTTGGTTCGAGAAGAGACTGGGGCGCCGCCATTTTTCTCCCCACAGCAACAAAGTGGGACCTCAGGGAGCAGCCCGCAGGACATACTGGAGGCTAAGACCCCCCACACACACACCAAACCACGCCCATCCCTGCTAGAGACCTGCTTTTTTTTTTTTTTAAACCGGAGCCCAGGGCAAGACCAACATGGATGCACTGCTATGATTAACTCTAGATCAATTCTTTCCCTTCAGATATATTTTCTTTGTCTCATTTGTATCCCTCCCCTGTGCTGGACTGTGCACTCTGGTCATTAGTTTGCTTAAATACTCACATTTAATCCATTCTCTAGATGTATACTCTACACCTCCACTGCTACCTTTCTATCTCTCTCTCTGGAGTAATCAGACTATAAAGTTTCTCTGAGTAACATTATCTTCATTTCTTTCTCCTCTCCACTTACCATATTCTCCTCTTTCTCTCTCTGAATTAAGCCTCTTAGTCTCTCTGCCGGGACACTGTTCAATTTCACTTTCTTCCTACCCTGTCATTTCTCTCTTTGTATATGCTCTTCCATCAGCACTGCATATACCCAGCTCTTCTTTTGTACTTGGGAATTCTGGTTTTATGCTTTTAGACTGTCCTTTGTCTTTTGTTTTGTTTTTTCTTTTTCCTTTTCCCTTTCGGTTTCCTTGTTTGTTGGATTTATCTGTGCGTTTGCATGCCTTTGTTCCCTGTGTGTTTGTCTGTCTGTTTTCCTTTCCAGGGCTACCTCAAGAAACANAAGTTTCTCTGAGTAACATTATCTTCATTTCTTTCTCCTCTCCACTTACCATATTCTCCTCTTTCTCTCTCTGAATTAAGCCTCTTAGTCTCTCTGCCGGGACACTGTTCAATTTCACTTTCTTCCTACCCTGTCATTTCTCTCTTTGTATATGCTCTTCCATCAGCACTGCATATACCCAGCTCTTCTTTTGTACTTGGGAATTCTGGTTTTATGCTTTTAGACTGTCCTTTGTCTTTTGTTTTGTTTTTTCTTTTTCCTTTTCCCTTTCGGTTTCCTTGTTTGTTGGATTTATCTGTGCGTTTGCATGCCTTTGTTCCCTGTGTGTTTGTCTGTCTGTTTTCCTTTCCAGGGCTACCTCAAGAAACAAGCAAAAGTATACATAGTGCAGAGTCCCAAATACCACTACGAGTAGAGAAAGAAAATAACCTAAGTCTCACTAAGAGAGACCAATAGACACCATTCAAAGAACACTTCCTGAATGGACAGGCTCTGGACAGTCATTGGGCCTTCTTTAATATAGCAGTACTTGCAGGTGCAGAGTGCATAACAAGCTTTTAAAACTAACAAGAGACAGAAAGCTAGCCAAACTGACATAACGGAAGAACCCTCCTCTAAAGAAATTCCAGAAAGAAAGGACACCAAAAGAATTGTTCAAAACAGATATAAGCAACAAAACTGAACAAGAATTTGGAACAATAGTCATAAAATTAATCGCTGGACTTGAAAAAGGCATGAAAGACATCAGAGAAGCTATTGCGACAAAAACTATGGAGCTTAAAAATAGTTATGATGAATTTAAAAAATGCTATAAATGAGGTGCATAATAAAATGGAGGCATCCAATGCACAGATTGAAGAGGCAGAGAGGAGGATAGGTGAATGAGAAGACATAATTACAGACAAAGAGGAAGCCGAGAAAAACAGAGATAGGCTGATTGAGGACCACAAAAGGAGAGTTCCTGTACTGAGTGATACAACCAAACAGAACAATATCCATATCATAGGAATTCAAGAAGAGGAAAAGAGAGAGAAAGCAGCTGAAGGAGTATTTGAACAAATTATAACTGAGAACTTCCCCAACCTGGGGAGGAAACAGACATTGAAATCCAAGAGGCACAGAGAACTCTCCTCAGATGTAACTTGAATCGATCTTCTGCATGACATATCAAAGTGAAACTGGCAATATATAAGGACAAAGAGAATTCTGAAAGCAGCTAGGGAGAAAAGGGCCCTAACATACAAAGGGAAACCTATCAGAGTGGTGACAGACCTATCTACTGAAACTTGGCAGGCCAGAAAGGAATGGCAGGAAACCTTCAATGTGATGAACAGAAAAAATATGCAGCCAAGAATCCTCTATCCAGCAATCCTGTCATTCAGAATAAAAGGAGAGATAAAAGTCTTCCCAAATAAACAAAAAATGAAAGAATTCGCCACCCCTAATGCAGCCCTACAAGAAATCCTGAGGGGGACACTCTGAGGGAAATGTTGCAAGGAACACTAGGTACGAGAGACACTGCTGCAAGTATGAAACCTACAGAGAACACAAGGACCCTAAACCCATAGTTTGCAATAATAATACTGAATGTACATGGACTAAATGTTCCAATCAGAAGAAATAGGGTAGCAAAAGGGGTAAAAAAAAAAAAATTCACCTATTAACTGTCTACAAGACAGTCATTTTAGACCTAAGAACACCTTCACGTTTAAAGTAACGGGATGAAGAAATATCTATCATGCTACTGAAAATCAAAAGAAAGCTGGAATAGCCATTCTTATATTGGACAAACAGAACTTTATTTTTTCTTAAATTTTTAATGGTTTATTTATTTCTGAGAAGGAAAGACAGTGTGAGAAGGGGAGGGTCAGAGAGAGAGGGAGACACAGAATCTGAAGCAAGCTCCAGGCTCTGAACTAGCTATCAGCACAGAGCCCGACACAGGGCTTGAACCCACAAACTGTGAGATCATGACCTGAGTCGAACTAGGACGCTTTACCTCCTGAGCCATCCAGGCGCCCAAAATTGCACTCTAAAGTAAAGGCAGTAACAAGGGATGAAGACGGGCATTATATAATAATTACAGGTTTTAGCCATCAGGAAGAGGTAACAATTGTAAATGTCTATGCACGAAATACAGAAGCACCCAAAAATATATACAACAATTAATCACAAACAGAAACAATACCATGGATAAGAATGTGCTAACAGCAGGGGACTTTAATACTCTGCTTACAACAATGGACAGATCAACTAGAGAGAAAACCAATAAAGAAACAATAGACTTGAATGACACATTGGACCAGATGGATTTGACAGATATATTTAGAACTCTACATCCTGAGGCTATGGAATTCACTTTCTTCAAGTGTGCATGGCACATTCTACAAGACAGATCACATACTGCATCATGAAGCAGCCCTCAATAAATATAAAGGAATTGAGATCATACCATACACACTTTCAGTTCACAATGCTATGAAAGTTCAAACCAACCACAGCAAAAAGTCTGGAAAACCTCCAAAACTATGGAAGATAAAGACCACCCTACTAAAGAATGAATGGGCCAATCAGGTACTTAGAGAAGAAATTAAAAATATATGGCAGCAAATGAAAATGAAAATATAACAATCCATATTCTACGGGATGCGGCAAAGGCAGTCCTGAGAGGAAAGTACATTGCACTCCAGGCCTATTTCAAGAACTTAGAAAAACCCCAAATGAAAATCTAACAGCGCACCAAAAGGAACTAGAAGGAGAGCAACAAGAGCACCCCAAACCTAGCAGGACAAGAGAAATAATAAAAATCAGGACAGAAATAAACAACATGGAATCCAAAAACAAAAACAAAAACAAAACAAAAACAATTCAACAGATCAATGACACCAAAAGTTGGTTATTTGAAAAAATAAACAAAACTGACAAACCTTTAGCCAGGCTTCTCAAAAAGAAAAGAGAGAGCACACAAATAGACAAAATCACGAATCAAAAAAGACTGATTACAACCAAACCCTCAGAAACACAAGCAATCATCAGGGAATACTATGAATAATTATAGTAGCCAAAAAACTGGACAACTGAGAAGAATTGGACAAATTCCTAAACACACACTCACTACTAAAACTGAAACGGGAAGATATACAAAATCTGAACAGATCCATAACTAGCGAAAAAACAGAATAACCCATCAAAAATCTCCCAACAAATAAGAGCCCTGGGCCAGATGGCTTCCTTGGGGAATTCTACCAGACATTTAAATCAGAGTTAATACCCATTCCTCTCCAGCTATTCCAAAACATAGAAATGGAAGAAAAACTTCCAGACTCATTCTACAAAGCCAGCATGACTTTGACTCCCAAGCCCGACAGAGACCCAGCAAAAAAAGAGAACTACAGGCCAATATCCTTGATGAATATGGATGCAAAAATCCTCAACAAGATACTTGCATGTCGAATCCAAAGCACATAAAAAGAATTATCCACCATGATCAAGTGGGATCATTCCTGGGTTCCTGCGCAGGTTCAATATCTGCAAATCAATCGATGTGATACATTACGTCAACAAAAGAAAAGATAAAAACCTTAGGATCCTGTCAATAGATGCACAAAAAGCATTTGACAAAATACAACATCCCTTGTTAATAAAGACCCTCGAGAAAGTCAGGATAGAAGGAACTTACTTAAACATCATAAAAGCCATCTATGAGAAGCCCTCAGCTAACATCATCCTCAACGGGGAAAAACTGAGAGCTTTCCCCCTGAGATCAGAACACGACAGGGATGTCCATTCTCACCACTGTTGTTTAACATAGTGCTTGAAGTCCTAGCATCAGCCATCAGACAACAAAAGGAAATCAAAGGCAGCAGAATTGGCAAAGAAGAAGTCAAACATTCACTTTTCGCAGACGACATGATACTCTACGTAGAAAACCCGACAGACTCCACCACAAGCCTACTATAACATATCCATGAATTCAGCCAAGTTGCAGGTTACAAAATCAACGTACAG
>NW_027527959.1:0-1307 GCF_008692635.1 Crocuta crocuta
CTTAAGTCATTTGGGTCCCATTTGGGGTCCTCCCCCGGGAAGTGAACCCGTGCACAGGCTTGGGGGTCTAGTGTCCCAGCTGGAGCATTTTCCTCTAACCATTTTGTAGCTGCCTGAATAATTCAGCGATGCTCCTCTGTATTGAAGAAAGTTAAGAGAAGTTGGCGGCAGTCTGTCCAGGTGGGTTTGTGGGTTTGAATTATGGACTGCATTAAGTCAATCATAGCTTGGGGCTTCTCCGTATAGGAGGAGGTATGGTGCTTCCAATTCAGGAGATCCGTAGTGGTAAAGGGCTGGTACATGTAAATACGCTGGCCTCCTTGGATCTGGCCTTCCTGATCATAATAGATAGGACCCCTAATTTCCCTCAGCGGCATCTGTTGGGCTCCTCAGTGCAGCTGTAGGGAAGGGCTGCCTTTATTGGCCTGATTCTCTGGTCGCCGCCGTTCACTGTCTGGAAGCTCAGTTGAGCCCCTGGCCTCTAGCCATGGCCACCATCTGGCCTCAACTGCAGGAAAGACTGAGCCAGAATCACCTCACGGAGTCTTTCCTGAGTCCCTGACCCATGGAGGTAAAAAAACGATTCCGTTTTTAAGCCACTGAGTTGTGCGTGGGGTGATTTGTCATGTTGCAACAGTGACTAGTATAAGGAGCAGCCCAGAAAGCTCCCCTTTCTGAGGCTCGTGGTCCAGTTCCCACCTCAAAGAGCTGTGGTGGAGGCTTCATATCTCCACGCGCCCCCAGGTGGGTCCAGAGCAAGAAGTCCCTGACGGCCACGTGTGCCCAGCAGTGTGAGTGCACTGGGGTAGAAGGCCTGGCCCCTGCCTCAGCATGGACGTCATCCTAACCATGAATCTCAGAATTCCCTCTGGCCAAGGGTGACCTGACCCGAGGCCGACTGGCAGGGCCGAAGTGGCCGTGGCAGAGAGTGCTCTGGGCTGAGCTGGTGTTAACTTAGCACCTAACATAGCAGTGAAGAGGTGGCCTGTGGCTAGGGTTTTGGCCCTGCCACTTACTGTGCAGCCCAAGCAGGTGACCTCGCTTCTTTGTACACCGGTTTCCCCATCATCAAGTGTCCATAATAGCAGCACTTCCCTGCTGGAGTGAGTACTGAGTGTGTGAGTACATACACAGCCCGTGGCGCTTATTGAGCCCCTGTGTTTGCTCTCTGTTTAATTATCCTGCACAGGACAACATGACTGGTGGGCCTTGAGCAGAATTATCGGAAAGAGTCCCCAGATGGTCCCCAATCTGGTCCCCAGATTGGATTGGATTCAGCCCCACCCACAAGGCATGTAGTTACTCCT
>NW_027527960.1:0-3084 GCF_008692635.1 Crocuta crocuta
TCCGTTGGTTGCCTATTAATTTTCTGGGTTGTTTCCTTGGCTGGGAATTCCACCACATTTAAATCAGAGTTAATACCCGTTCTTCTCAAGCTATTCCAAAAAATAGAAATCAAAGGAAAACTTCTGACTCATTCTATGAAGCCAGCATCACTTTGATTCCCAAGCCAGACAGAGACCCAGCAAAGAAAGAGAAATACAGGCCAATATCCTTGATGAATACGGATGCAAAAATCCTCAACAAGATACCTGCCAATCGAATCCACCAGCACATAAAAAGAATTATCCATCAAGATCACGTGGGATTCATTCCTGTGTTACAGAGTTGGTTCAATATTCGCATATCAATCAACGTAAGACATCACATTAACAAAAGAAAAGATAAAACCATATGATCCTGTCGATATATGCAGAAAAAATATTTGACAAGATATAGCATCCCTTCGTAATAAAGACCCTCAAGAAACTTGGGATAGAAGGAACTTACTTAAACATCATAAAAGCCATCTATGAGAAACCCTCAGCTAACATCATCCTCAATGGGGAAAAACTGAGAGCTTTCCCCCTGAAATCAGGAAAACAACAGGCTTGTCCACTCTCACCACAGTTGTTTATCATAGGGCTGGAAGTCCTAGCATCAGCCATCAGACAACAAACGGAAATAAAAGGCATCATAATTGGCAAANAAATACAGGCCAATATCCTTGATGAATACGGATGCAAAAATCCTCAACAAGATACCTGCCAATCGAATCCACCAGCACATAAAAAGAATTATCCATCAAGATCACGTGGGATTCATTCCTGTGTTACAGAGTTGGTTCAATATTCGCATATCAATCAACGTAAGACATCACATTAACAAAAGAAAAGATAAAACCATATGATCCTGTCGATATATGCAGAAAAAATATTTGACAAGATATAGCATCCCTTCGTAATAAAGACCCTCAAGAAACTTGGGATAGAAGGAACTTACTTAAACATCATAAAAGCCATCTATGAGAAACCCTCAGCTAACATCATCCTCAATGGGGAAAAACTGAGAGCTTTCCCCCTGAAATCAGGAAAACAACAGGCTTGTCCACTCTCACCACAGTTGTTTATCATAGGGCTGGAAGTCCTAGCATCAGCCATCAGACAACAAACGGAAATAAAAGGCATCATAATTGGCAAAGAAGAAGTCAAACTTTCACTTTTGACAGACAACATGATAATCTACATAGAAAACCCTATAGAATCCACCAGAAGACTATTGGAACTGATCCATAAATTCAACAATGTTACAGGGTGCAAAATCAATATAGAGAAACTGGTTGCATTATACACCAATAATGAAGCAACAGAAAGAGAAATCAAGAAACTGATCCCATGGCATCTGGGTGGCTCAATCGGTTAAGCATCCGACTTTGGCTCAGGTCATGATCTCATAGTTCATGGGTTCGAGTCCTGTGTCGGGTTCTGTGCTAAGAGCTAGCTCAGAGCCTGGAGCCTGTTTTTCAGATTCTGTGTCTCCCTCTCTCTCTGACCCTCCCCTGCTTGCACTGTCTGTCTCGCTCAGAAATAAATAGAAACATTAAAAAAAAAAAAGAAACTGATCCTATTCACATTTGCAACAAAAACTATAAAATACCTAGGAATAAACCTAACAAATGATATAAGAGATCTGTATGAAGAAAACTATAGAAAACTTATGAAGGAAAGACACAAAGAAATGGAAAAACATTGCAAGCTCATGGATTGGAAGAGTAAATATTGTTAAAATGTGAAAACTACCCAAAGCAATCTACACAATCAATGCAATTCCAATCAAAATTGCACCAGCATTCTTCTCACATCTACAGCAATCCTAAAATTTGTTTGGAACCACAAAAGACCCCGAATAGCCAAAGTAATATTGAAGAAGAAAACCAAAACGGGAGGCATCACCATCCCAGACTTTAGCCTCAACTACAAAGCTGTCTTCATCAAGACAGTATGGTATTGGCACAAAAACAGACACATAGACCAAGGGAATAGAATAGAAAACTCAGAACTTGACCCACAAATGTATGGTCAACTAATCTTTGACAAAGCGAGAAAGAGTATCCAATGGAAAAAAGACAGCCTTTTTAATAGATGGTGCTTGGAGAACTGGACTGCAACATGCAGAGGAATCAAACTAGATCACTCTCTCACACCATATAATCAAAATGGATGAAGGACCTGAATGTGAGACAGGAAGCCATCAAATCCTAGAGGAGAAAGCAAGAAACAACCTCCTTGACCTCCAACATTACAATTTCTTACTTGACACATCCCCAAAGGCAAGGGAATCAATATCAAAAATGAACTATTGGGACCTCATCAATATAAAAAGCTTCTGACGGCAGGGGAAACAATCAATAAAACTAATAGGCAACTGAGAGAATGGGAAAAAGATAGTTACAAGTGACATTTCAGATAAAGGGCTAGTATCCAAAATCTATAAGGAGCTCACCAATCTCCACACCCGAAAAACAAATAATCCAGTGAAGAAATGGGCAGAAGACATGAACAGACACTTCCCCAAAGAGGACATCCAGATGGTCAACAGATACATGAAAGAATGCTCAGCATCCCTCCTCATCAGGGAAATGCAGATCAAAATCACACTTAGATACCACCTCACGCTGGTCAGAGTGGCTAAAATGAACAAATCAGAAGACTCTAAATGCTGGCGAGGATGTGGAGAAACCGGCACCCTCCTACACTGTTGGTGGGCATGTAAACTGGTACAGCCCCTCTGGAAAACAGTGTGGAGTTTCCTCCAAAAATTAACAGTAGAACTCACCTATGACCCAGCAGTAGCACTGCTAGAAATTTAACCAAGGGATACAGGAGTGCTGATGCATAGAGGCACATGTACCCCAATGTTCATAGCAGCACTCTCAACAATAGCCAAATCATGGAAAGAGCCTAAGTGTCCATCAACGGACGAATGGATCAAGCCGATGTGGTTTATCTATACATTGGAATACTACATGGCAATGAGAAAGAATGAAATCTGGCCACTTGTAGCAACGTGGATGGAACTTGAGGGTGTTATGCTGAGCGAAATAAGTCAGG
>NW_027527960.1:5035-11217 GCF_008692635.1 Crocuta crocuta
GAGTTCCTTATAGATTCTGGATATTAACCCTTTATCTGATATGTCATTTGCAACTATCTTTTCCCATTCCGTTGGTTGCCTATTAATTTTCTGGGTTGTTTCCTTGGCTGGGAATTCCACCACATTTAAATCAGAGTTAATACCCGTTCTTCTCAAGCTATTCCAAAAAATAGAAATCAAAGGAAAACTTCTGACTCATTCTATGAAGCCAGCATCACTTTGATTCCAAAGCCAGACAGAGACCCAGCAAAGAAAGAGAAATACAGGCCAATATCCTTGATGAATACGGATGCAAAAATCCTCAACAAGATACCTGCCAATCGAATCCACCAGCACATAAAAAGAATTATCCATCAAGATCACGTGGGATTCATTCCTGTGTTACAGAGTTGGTTCAATATTCGCATATCAATCAACGTAAGACATCACATTAACAAAAGAAAAGATAAAACCATATGATCCTGTCGATATATGCAGAAAAAATATTTGACAAGATATAGCATCCCTTCGTAATAAAGACCCTCAAGAAACTTGGGATAGAAGGAACTTACTTAAACATCATAAAAGCCATCTATGAGAAACCCTCAGCTAACATCATCCTCAATGGGGAAAAACTGAGAGCTTTCCCCCTGAAATCAGGAAAACAACAGGCTTGTCCACTCTCACCACAGTTGTTTATCATAGGGCTGGAAGTCCTAGCATCAGCCATCAGACAACAAACGGAAATAAAAGGCATCATAATTGGCAAAGAAGAAGTCAAACTTTCACTTTTGACAGACAACATGATAATCTACATAGAAAACCCTATAGAATCCACCAGAAGACTATTGGAACTGATCCATAAATTCAACAATGTTACAGGGTGCAAAATCAATATAGAGAAACTGGTTGCATTATACACCAATAATGAAGCAACAGAAAGAGAAATCAAGAAACTGATCCCATGGCATCTGGGTGGCTCAATCGGTTAAGCATCCGACTTTGGCTCAGGTCATGATCTCATAGTTCATGGGTTCGAGTCCTGTGTCGGGTTCTGTGCTAAGAGCTAGCTCAGAGCCTGGAGCCTGTTTTTCAGATTCTGTGTCTCCCTCTCTCTCTGACCCTCCCCTGCTTGCACTGTCTGTCTCGCTCAGAAATAAATAGAAACATTAAAAAAAAAAAAGAAACTGATCCTATTCACATTTGCAACAAAAACTATAAAATACCTAGGAATAAACCTAACAAATGATATAAGAGATCTGTATGAAGAAAACTATAGAAAACTTATGAAGGAAAGACACAAAGAAATGGAAAAACATTGCAAGCTCATGGATTGGAAGAGTAAATATTGTTAAAATGTGAAAACTACCCAAAGCAATCTACACAATCAATGCAATTCCAATCAAAATTGCACCAGCATTCTTCTCACATCTACAGCAATCCTAAAATTTGTTTGGAACCACAAAAGACCCCGAATAGCCAAAGTAATATTGAAGAAGAAAACCAAAACGGGAGGCATCACCATCCCAGACTTTAGCCTCAACTACAAAGCTGTCTTCATCAAGACAGTATGGTATTGGCACAAAAACAGACACATAGACCAAGGGAATAGAATAGAAAACTCAGAACTTGACCCACAAATGTATGGTCAACTAATCTTTGACAAAGCGAGAAAGAGTATCCAATGGAAAAAAGACAGCCTTTTTAATAGATGGTGCTTGGAGAACTGGACTGCAACATGCAGAGGAATCAAACTAGATCACTCTCTCACACCATATAATCAAAATGGATGAAGGACCTGAATGTGAGACAGGAAGCCATCAAATCCTAGAGGAGAAAGCAAGAAACAACCTCCTTGACCTCCAACATTACAATTTCTTACTTGACACATCCCCAAAGGCAAGGGAATCAATATCAAAAATGAACTATTGGGACCTCATCAATATAAAAAGCTTCTGACGGCAGGGGAAACAATCAATAAAACTAATAGGCAACTGAGAGAATGGGAAAAAGATAGTTACAAGTGACATTTCAGATAAAGGGCTAGTATCCAAAATCTATAAGGAGCTCACCAATCTCCACACCCGAAAAACAAATAATCCAGTGAAGAAATGGGCAGAAGACATGCACAGACACTTCCCCAAAGAGGACATCCAGATGGTCAACAGATACATGAAAGAATGCTCAGCATCCCTCCTCATCAGGGAAATGCAGATCAAAATCACACTTAGATACCACCTCACGCTGGTCAGAGTGGCTAAAATGAACAAATCAGAAGACTCTAAATGCTGGCGAGGATGTGGAGAAACCGGCACCCTCCTACACTGTTGGTGGGCATGTAAACTGGTACAGCCCCTCTGGAAAACAGTGTGGAGTTTCCTCCAAAAATTAACAGTAGAACTCACCTATGACCCAGCAGTAGCACTGCTAGAAATTTAACCAAGGGATACAGGAGTGCTGATGCATAGAGGCACATGTACCCCAATGTTCATAGCAGCACTCTCAACAATAGCCAAATCATGGAAAGAGCCTAAGTGTCCATCAACGGACGAATGGATCAAGCCGATGTGGTTTATCTATACATTGGAATACTACATGGCAATGAGAAAGAATGAAATCTGGCCACTTGTAGCAACGTGGATGGAACTTGAGGGTGTTATGCTGAGCGAAATAAGTCAGGTAGAGAAGGATATTTACCGTATGTTTGCACGTATAGGTGGTGGAGTAGGAGAAACTTAACGGAGGACCATGGGGGAGGAGAAAGGTAAAAATAGTGGGGGAGAGGGAGGGAGGCAAACCATGAGAGACTCTTGAATGCTGAGAAGAAACTGAGGGCTAATGGGAGTGGGGGAATTGTCAAGTTTGTTTCCATATAACACCTAGTGCTCATCCCCACAAGTGCTCTCCTCCATTCCCATCACCCTCTTTCTCCTCCCCCCCCCACCTTTCATTCCCATGCTGTACCTTTCATTCCCATTATTTATTCATCCCGTAACTGGAAACCTGTACCTCCCTCTCCCCTTCATCCATTGTGCCCATGTCCCCATTCCCTCCTATCTGGCAACCACTGTATTTATGGGTCCGTCTTTGCTTTTCGTCTATCCCAATTTCTTCTGTTTTTAGATTCCACATATAAGTGAAATCATACAGTATTTTCTTTCCATAACTTATTTTACTCATCATAATACCTTCTAGGTCCATCCATGTTGTCACAAATTAAAGATTATATATATATATATATATCACAACTTATTTATCCATTTATCTGTTAACAAACACTTGGTTCCTTCTATATCTTGGCTATTGTAAATAATGCTGCAATAAACATAGTGGGGCACATATATTTTTGAATTAGAGTTTTCACTTTTTTTGATAAATACTCAGTAGTATGGAATTACTAGTCATATGGTATTACTACTTTTAATTTTTGAAGAACCTCCATACTGTTTTCCACAATGGGTTTCCCAATTTATATTCCCACCAATGCACGAGGATTTCTTTCACTCCACATCCTCACCAACAGTTATTTCTTCTCTTTTTGACAGTAGCCATTCTGACATGTGTAATATCCAATTGTGGTTTTGATTAGCATTTCTTTGATTATTAATGATGTTAAACATCTTTTCATGTGTCTATTGGCCATATATATGTCTTCTTGGGAAAAATGTCTATTCAAGTCTTCTGCCCTTGTTTTAATCAGATTGTTTTGTTTGTTTATTTTTTGATGTTGAGTTCTATAAGTTCTTTGCATATTTTGAGTACTAACCCCATATCAGACATATCTTTTGCAAACATTTTCTCCCATTCATTAAGCTGCCTTTTCATTTTGTTGATGGCTTCCTTTGCTGTGAAAAAGCTTTTTTTTTTCTGTTTGTTTGTTTGTAGCTCTAATAGTTCAGATTTGTTTTTGCTTCCCTTGAACGAGGAGACATATTTAGAAAAATGTTGCTTAGGCTGATGTCAAAGGGATACTGCTTATGTTTTCTTCCAGGAATTCTATGTTTCAGGTGTCACTTTTAGGTCTTTAATCAATTTTGAGTTTATTATTGTGTATAATGTAAGAAAGTGATTATGTTTAATTTTTATGCATGCATCTGTGTAGTTTTCCCAGCAGTATTTAATGAAGAGACTGTCTTTTCCTCATTATATATTCTTGCCTCCTTTGTCATAGATTAATTGAACTTATAATTGTGGATTTATTTCTGGGCTCTTTATTCTGTTCCATTGATCTGTGTGTCTATTTTTGTTCAGCACCATACTGCTTTTATTATTATAGCTTTGTAGTATACCTTAAAATCTGAGATTGTGATACTTCCAGCTTTGTTTTTATTTCTCATAATTGCTTTGGCTATTTGGGGTCTTTTGTGGTTCCATGTATAATTTAGAATTATTTTGCTAGCTGTCTGAAAAATACTATTGGTATTTTGATAGATATGGCCTTGAATGTATAGATTGCTTTGGGTAAAGTGAACATTTTAATGATATTAATTCTTCTAAGCTAAAGTATATCCAACCCAACAGTATATCTTACAATCTAAATCTTCCAATCCAATGGTATATCTTTGACAACCATTTGCTTGTGTTGTCTTCAATTTCTTTAATCAATGTTTTATAGTTTCCAAGTATAGGTCTTTTACCTCTTTGGTTAAGTTTGTTTCTAGGTATTTTATTATTTTTTTCAATTGTAAATGAAATTGTATTCTTAATTTCTCTTTCTTCTACTTTGTTGTTAGTGTGTAGAAACACAACCATAAATCCTATATATTCTTTAACGTTCAGCTCAATTACCTGCCATATCCTCTACATACAATCATTCATTTACCCACTCAATCATGCAGTCAAGAGATATTTAATTATTTTGTTACTGAGTCAATTATTGTAGATTTCTACAACTGAAAGTGATTTATATTCTCTGAATCCTTTTAGCAATTTGTTTGTATCTTTGTAATGGCATTTACCATATTTGGGCTATGATTTTTATGAGAAATAACTTATCCTTCTTTTTTAAAGAAATTGTAATGTTTTATTTATTTCAGAGAGATAGAGAAAGAGAGAGAGACAGCATGAACAGGGGAGGGTTAGAGAGAGAGGGAGATACCGAATCTGAAATAGGCTCCAGTCTCTGAGCTAGCTATCAGCACAGAGCCTGACGCAGGGTTCGAACCGACAAACCGTGAAATCATGATCTGAACCAAACTCAGATGCTTAACTGACTGAGCCACCCAGGCGCCCCGAGAAATAACTTATCTTTCTTAAGTACCATGAAGGGAGAAACCATATTTATTTATCTCCATATACCTCACAATAACCTGAACATAGCTGGTATGTATTTTCTTTCCTGATGATCTCTGAGCCCTTGAGGAACTCCAGAACTTCCCTATTTCCCTTGTTTCAAATTTATTATTTCCCAGATAAGTCAAGAGAGTCACTTTATCAAACACAGCTGGACAACTTGGTGAATGATTTTCTCATGGAGTCCACATTTAGTAGAATTAGCCATTTGTAAGTGTTTTGTATTTCACACAAATAACACTTTCAAAAAAATTTCCAGTTTGTTGAAGAGTTAAGATCACACCAATACAAACAATTAGAGCCAACATTTCAAATAGTCCAAAGGTACCACTGCGTTACATTGACACTTTTTAAAAGATATGTCTTTCCTAAAGTATCAAGTCTCCATTCTGATAAAGAGAATACTAGGTGTTTTTCACATACAGTTTGGGGAATTAGACTTTCAGAGTTAGTAGTTAGTTCAACGTGAGGAATGCTTTTGCTGAAACCGAGCTACAGTTTCCACTGGCGAAAGGAACTAATCACCTGCTAATGAAAGGGAATTCCCCAAGAAATCCCTTATTGTTCTAAAAGGAGAGGCCCACGAAAATTTAAGCAGAATAAGTTGGTCAAAAGATTGGGCTA
This sequence comes from Crocuta crocuta, assembly GCF_008692635.1. Lineage (NCBI taxonomy): Eukaryota > Metazoa > Chordata > Mammalia > Carnivora > Hyaenidae > Crocuta > Crocuta crocuta. The sequence goes on from NW_027527960.1 coordinate 10,931, forward strand.
AAGAGCTGGAAGAATACGTGCTAAAGAAAGTGGATTCAACTGTGATGTTTTGATTTGGAACTGTGGAAATTGTAGAAAAGAAAGTGATTGCAGGGCAGGCGGGGGGGGGGACTTTTTGTTGTTTGTTTGTTTTANAGTTTGGATATAGTATCAGTTAAAATTTTCTTTACGGTAACTTTTTAGACAAAGGTATGGTCTCCAAGGGGATGTAGTAGCATCACTTATGGCATATCAACATCAATTGTGCAATATTTTTAAAGGATAATTGTAGAAAGCAATTCTGTACT
>NW_027527960.1:11291-15552 GCF_008692635.1 Crocuta crocuta
CCTTAGGTCTTCAGTAAATAAAATGTGGTAAAATGAAGGTAGAAGAAAATGTGTCATGAATTTGTTGTCAGATGGAGAAAACTGACATGGAAATGGTTAATAGGCAGCCAGATAGTTTTAGCATTCAAAACAATGATAAAGTAGAAGGAACAAGTGGAAAAAATAATTTCTTTGATAGAGAATGTTGTTATTCCTCATTGGTTTTGGTTTCTTTAAAGGATAATCCATTTTTCTTCTTACTGCTTCTATAGGGTCTCCACAGAAAGTTACTTGGGGCCTAGGGATTAAGGGTGGGGCTAGGCAAAATAGTGAAATAGCCAGTTTGTATGCAGATTCATCTTGTCCATACCCTTTCTGATTAGAAGTGTCCTGAATAGGACTTCAGAAACCACATATTCCATCAACTCTATCATCTTTTGACGAATGGAGAAATGTCTATCCAGAGTAGGATTTATTGAAAGTCATAGTATAAAATTTCTTTTTTTTTAATTTTTAAAAAGTTTTTTAAATTTTTATTAGTGAGAGAGACAGAGAGAGATTGAATCTCAAGCAGGCTCCATGCTCAGTGCAGAGCCTGATGTGGGGCTCCACCCCCCCTACCCTAAGATCACTACCTGAGCTGAAATCAAGAGTTGGATGTTTAACCAACTGAACCACCCAGGTGCCACAGAATAAAATTTCTAGAAGAGGTACTAGATCTAGGTGTTTTAACTCCTAGGTTAATGGTCTTTACACGACATCGTGGTATTTCTGGTGGTTCATCACACCAGAGACAGTGTGAACAGGAGAAGGTCAGAGAGAGAGGGAGACACAGAATCTGAAACAGGCTCCAGGTTCTGAGCTAGCTGTCAGCACAGAGCCCGATGTGGGGCTCGAACCCACGAACCATGAGATCGTGACCTGTGCTGAAGTTGGATGCTTAACCGACTGAGCCACCCAGGTGTCCCATCTTTTTACTTTAGAGTCAGTTTAACCCCTGTGTCATTAAGACTCAGGCTACCCTTCCAAGTGAAATCCAACAACTAACTCAGACCTATCTCTTACCCATTTTTTTTTTTATTTAACATGTAAATCCTTAGTTTTTTTTTATCATTGCCAGAGCTCTTCTTTATGCTTGGGAATAGATAATGAAGCAACGTTAATTTGTTCATGGTAATTTACATGTTAGCTCTCAAATGTAGACCTATCATAAGAGCATCCTTATCCCCCAAAAAGAGATTGTTATGGTAGAAATTTCAATCAACAAATCAGGCTTTATGGGAGATATTTTGGGTTAGGATGGTCTTTATTGTTTTCTTCAAATTATACCATATGCATCAATACCTTTTTGGCCTAAACAATGAGTTGCTATTTGTTGAGATGCACTGGTTTCTTCATTTTTGAGGTAATAAAATGGCCTGCTACTAACTCCACTGGTAGTTATTTTGTATTCGTTATCTGTAGCCTCATAGGGCCTTTGTTCTTACTCATAAATTGCCTCTTTAAAGAAAACTTCAATGACTTACTAGCACATTGGACTTGGATTATACAAAAATCAGACCTATTACAGATTTCTGAAAAATAAAACTCTACCAAAAGGACACTTTGCAGTTTTATTTTAGTTTTTATTTCTGTTTTTAATCATAAGTTGGCCATGGTTCACTGGAGGGCAGTTTAAATCACCCAGAAAAGGTTTCCAGTTTTTCCACAAAAAGGGCTGTCTTTGGTGCACTTTTTCCTACTACAAATATTTTGAAAAACAGACTTTTTGGCTTCGTTTGCAGCAAATGTCTGTGATCCATGAGATAAAGCTGTTCTTTCTCCCTGCAAAACTAACCTATAAACATTTTGAAATATAGTAGTCCTTTACTCCCCCCAACATATTAGAATAAACATATTGATTAATTTTTTAAACTGCCAAGTCAAACTGACAAAAGGAGACATGCACATATGTATCTAAAAGTGATTTATGTCTTTATTTCTTTATTCATAAGAATTGTAAGTGAGGAGATTCTACAACCCAACCCCAAATGAGAATGTTATGGTTTATGATAGAGAACATTTTTAACTGATTGTATCCTAGAATAGGCCTCCCTATAGTCAAACAGAATAGGCCAGACTTTTGAAAGACCTTTTTCTTCCTGGTGTGCCGTACTTTGAGGAATGAAAGCCAATAGACCCAAGGCTCTGGCAAGGAGAGATGCCAAGGTCATTTACCTGAAAGAAGCAACAGAATATGAGTCAAAATTGAAGTAAAAGTTACTGTGGATAGTTTTTAGTAGACTGAATTCATTTAAAGTCAGATCCAAAATATTCCAGAGGGATACCAAAGCACACATTTTTCCTCCATCTTACACGTAAAGGAGAACAATACTTAACCACTGAGTCACCCAGGCGCCCCCTTCTCTGCCTGTTTTTTAAATGGAATATTTGTATATTTTGCTATTGAGTTTTTTGTATATTTTGTATATGTATACATATACACACACACACACAGTATTACTTCTCTTCTAAAGGATATTAAATTAGATCTTACAAGAGCTTTTCAGCAAGTGTAATTTAGCCTCAAGGTAAGACAAAGGTTTTCTTTGTGTCCATTTTATACAGGACTAGATTATTTTAGCTTTGTTTAACTTTAAAAAACTGCAAATATTGCTACTTTTGTGCAGACTCTCAGTTATATTTCTGCTTCTTTAATTACAGACTCTTGAAAATTTCTAGCACATCCATATGTTCTATGACAGCAGCATTACTCCTACAAGATTTTCTCTGAAAGTTTTTTCTGTCAACGAAACTGATATATGGGTACAAAATTAGCTCTTCATATCCCAAAGATTGAGAAAGAGATACAGTCAAAATTATGTTAGCCTGCCTGTATCTATAACAACTATTTTACACAACTCAAGGATATTTGTTCTATGAAAAATTGATGTTCTATTTTAAGGCTATCTAACTGTATTTTATTTATTAATTGAATAAATACTGGATATGTTGCAACAATTAGAACTAATTTGAAAGTTTCAATGGAAATTGAATAGCCAGACAAACATTTAGAACTTATTTGTCTTTGGGCATAAAAATGGTAGGACTATGTTGAGAGGAATGATAGGGTATCACACTATGTAGAGACTTTCATTTGATGAATAATGTGTAGTAGAACAGAAAATCTAGTACCTATTGAGTAACTCCAATAAGTTCCTGTTTTCTAACAATACGGAACAGGAGACCAACATGATGGACTTTAAATATTTTATAGCTTCTGTGAGCATAAACTTTTGTCCCTGAAAATATAAGACACGCTGATTAAAAGTTATGGTGCCATACATTAGAGTTGGTAATATTAAAACAATTGGAAACATTTCCACCCAAAAATATTTATTTTATTTTTGGGGCAAGATGGTGGAGAAGTAAGGAGCTCAGTACTTCCACTCGCGCCCATATATCACACGGAAAAGATCTGAAGCCATTGGAAACCTTACAAAACCTGAGAGATTGTGAGAAAAAGGACGCAGAAACCACTGAGAAAGCCTTCTAATGTGAGTGCGAACTGGGAAAGATAAAATCGGGCCGGGGTTGGAGGCGATCCCCCTCTACCCTCTACAGGGAGTGAGAGGGGAAAAAAAGAGAGTCCAAAGCAGAAAAACCTCCGCTCAGGGGAAAAACCTCCGCTCGGGGCATAGAAAGACCATACTTGCCAAATACCTGCACCCCAGGTCCCCTCGCGCCAACTGGTCCCGGGGGGGCTGAGCACACAGACTGCTTCTTTGTGCTTGCTGCTGGCGGGCTGGACTTCAGAGTAGCAGTGCGCCTGCCGCCATTGACCTCCCGGGCAGCCTGGGCCCCAGAAAGAGCCGCGCGCGGACACCGGGCTTCCGCGCTCTTGATTGGCTGGAACTCGAGAGGGAAGGCAAAGAGCTAAAAACTGGGAAATTTGTCTGTGAGTTCGTGTTTCTGGTGACAAGCCATAGAGGGACCTGGTTTTCCTCAATCCAGCGGGCTCCGAGCACCCGGCAGGCAAACCCCCATCCATGCTCGCCAGCCCAACCCAGAGAAGGAAGCAGCAATTCTGATGCCAACCCCAGAGCAAGGTGGGAGTCCTGAAATTTCCTCGAGGGGATTGCCTGGGAAGTTGTGTCTAAGGCAATTTCAGCGGGGCGCGGGGACAGGAATTTGGAGATTGGGACTGGCCTGGGTTAAACAGTGCAACCAACTTTGGCTGCGCCCCTGGTACGGGGAGTTTACACGCCCAAAAAAACTAGGTGCAGCACTTGGTTCAAGAAGG
>NW_027527960.1:16162-24987 GCF_008692635.1 Crocuta crocuta
GGGGGGGGGAGAGGGGAGATGGGCATGGTGGAGGGCACTTGTGGGGATGAGCACTGGGTGTTATGTGGAAACTAATTTGACAATAAACTATTTGTAAAAATATATATTTATTTTAAACAAAGCATTTAATAATGAAGACATAAAGTCAGAGGTATTGGACATTTTTCTATGACTGGAGGAAAGCTGAAGGGGTCACTCTTATTCTTTTTGTGAGTCATGTGCAATTATTACTGATTATAATATGTCTGAATTTGCCACAGCTTTATGGGTGGAAATGAAAGTTTCTCCTCAACCTTGGTGACATGATCCAGACGAACAGAAGACTTTATAGGTTGGGAATTGATAGGCCTTAAGTCCTCTGCGTTCTCTGGTAAACAAACATCTCTCCACACTCATACCCAGCTCTTTTACTGCTATAAAGTCAGAACCTGCAAATGCCCAGGTATCTGGACAAGATATGCTTCCAAACTGATGAGGGAACCAGTTGCCCTCTAGAGTAAGGCTGAAAAGGGGATTAGCCTGGATATCCATTTAGGAGAGGCAGCACTTTGAAACTTTCAGAAAATTGATAACTTCCGAATATTTTTTTGTGATTCCCACAGTAAAGTGTTTTTAAGCAGAGTTGAACCTAAAACCATATACAAAAAGAAATTGTTAAATACATTCTTCCCTTTATTGTTCCTAAGCCCCCTCCTCAACCCAAAATGATTTGGCTAAGATTGGTTGAGAGAAATATCTTGAAAACAACTGGAGAATTGGAAACAAGATTTCCACAGTGAAGTAGCTCATGGTAGAAAGCAATCATTTAAGTTTCATTAACACTATACTTGCTGGAAAATCAATAGCTATCACACTAAAAGGATTCAGAGGTTTGGTCACAGAGGCAATAGTTATTTGAACTTATGTGAGAAATGTTAAGGAATGGCTTTGTGATTAACCAAATTGTTTTTTATTGTGACCTCCACTGCCTTCTCTCTTACTTAATCTCTTTGGCTAGCAGCCACATCCTGTCTTTTCCTTTCCACCCTATTCTGGACTCCATTTCATTGACCCACTCGCAAACATTTTCCATTCTTTGACTCCTTTGCGTTCCAACTCATAGCTTTGGCAATCCCTGCTTAGTCCTGGCTCAGTCAGTAGTCCATTTTGCCTGTTCTTGTTCCCAGGGTTCTGAAGACTCATCTGGGGAAAATTGCACATCCATGCTCACTGACTCCACTACAAATGTGTACTTTCCTATCTCATTCACCTGGAACCTTAACTCTCATCCTTAATCCTTTTCTCATCCATAGTTGGCTTTTTCTTCCATTTCCCACTGTAACTGTTCTAAAACTTCATTTTTCTTATCAAGTCCCTACTTCTGGCTCCTTCATTTTGAGTAGATGACCTACATTTCTATTTTACTAAAAAAATGCCACCAGGTAACAATTCTATCCTACTTCCTCATCCAATGACCCTGTATTTATTCATCCTTTCCTCTCCTTTCCTATAACATTGAACCTGATTTTAACTCTTCTTATTTTCCTCACAGCTTACAAATGTGTTCCAGTCTAAAATATTTTACAGACACCAAAACTTTTAATTCTTATTCCTACTCCTCAAGCAATATCTACCTCATTTATTTCATAACCAAACCTCTTGAAAGCATAGTTCATATCTGAGGTCTCCAATTCTTATCCTTCAATTTACTTCTCAATGTATTTATTTTCAGATGTTGGCCCCTAGAGTGCTAATAAGCTTGTCACAAAAAAGGTTACAAAAATCAGGAGTTAAACCTGCATGTTTCTCCTCTATTTCCTAGTTTCCAGAAGCAAACACCTTCAAGTCTTCTGATTGTTAAATTAGTTACCACTCTGCTGCACCTGGATGGTTCAGAGTCGATTAAGCATCAGACTTTGACTCAGGTCATGATTTCGTGGTCTGTGGGTTTGAGCCCTGTGTCAGGCTCTGCGCTGACAGCTTGGAGCTTGGAGCCTGCTTCAGATTCTGTGTCTGTCTCTCTCTCTCCCCCTCCCCTGCTTGTGCTCTGTCTGTCTCTCAAAAATAAATAAATGTTAAAAAAATAGTTACTACTCAGCCACCTACTTTTCAGCTTCCAAAATTATGTTGTCTCCTCTCTTGTTCTCTTTGTATTTGTGGGTTTATAACTCTAAAAAATCTGTATTGTTGTATTAATGGGGTTTCAGGAGGGAAGAAAATTAGACACTTGGGCTCAGTGATATTTGTTTGGAACTGCCATTCTCTTCCTATGGCTTCTATTATTCTGTCTGCTCCATAAGAGTATTTCTCATTGCAATGTTCTCACATTCTTTTCTCATCTTATATCTCTTTTCCCTGGGTTATTGTATTCACTCCCTTGACTTCCACTATATCCTTTGTGAATATGACTCAATAATCTATATCTCCAGCTCTGAAATTTTTTCCAAGCTCCAGACTATTAATTTATATACAAGACTTTTTCACCTGGGTGTCCTATAGGCATGTCAAATATAATCTGTTCAAAACCAAATTTATTTCTTTCCTTCAAATTGGTTCTCTCTCCTGCCTTCTCCTAGCTAATGGTGTCACTCAGTCATGTAAACTAGAATACTCAAGTCATGCTTATCCATCTCCCTAACAAGGAATCTGTGTGCTTCTTGAAAGGAAGATATAACGTCACCTTCATTTCTGGATCTCCTAACCATTAACCTATTTCCTCAAATAATAAGAGTATACACTCACATAAAAGTTTATTAAGTTGATGAGAATTTTCTTTTGGAGTCTAAATATAGTAAAAGGCTAAAGTAACCACATAGACAAATAAGCACATAACTATATTTAGCTCATGTGTAGTTAAATTGCTTATTTTATGAAATTCTTATTTGACATGAGACTGTGTTATGCATAGTTTATTTATGATAAAAATCACCTCCCTTGTTTTGAAAACATTCCAGTTCTTATATGGAAATAAAAGCAATTGTGTAACTTTTGCCTTATTCTATACATCTCTGTAAGTAAAATTCTAGTTCGGAGATAAAAATCTTTTTGTAACTTAATAAGGACTTTTAAAGTTTCTTCAAAAGGCTCCAGAAATTATTACCTTGAAAAAGTCTAGTCAAGTATTAGCTGGCACAAATATTTCCAATACAACTTTATATTACCTCTCTGAGAAAACATTCCATAGTTCTATTTTGATAAATACAGAGTAACAACAATAGTGACACAAACTCTGAGCCATGTAGAAAATTAGACTAAAAATAAATTGTTCTCTTTTTCACTTTTTCTTCTCTTTGATTCTAAACAGAAACAAATAAATCTACACATGAAAGCCCTGTGACATTTCTTTGGATTTCACAAGGGCTGAATTTCTTCCTTACACTTTCATAATTTTGTAAGAAGAATATGTGTTTATGGATCTTTTTCACAGCTCAATTCTTCCAGATCAGCCTATTAATCTTGTTCATATACCATGAATTTTTATTTGTGGTAAGAGCACTCAAGATGAGATCTAAGTTCTTAACAAATTTTTAAGTGTACAATACAGTATTGTTAACTATAAGCTCAGTGTTGTACAACAGATCTCTAGAACTTTTTCATCTTGCATAACTGAAACTGTATACCCATTGAATAGCAACTTTCCATTTTCCTTTTCTCCCAGCCCCTGGCAACTAACATTATACTCTCTTCTTCTATAATTCTGACTACTTCAGATATCTCATATTAGTGGAATCATGCTAATATGCAGGAATAATCTAAATTTCCTTCAACATGGGTATTAAGGAAAGTACTTGTGATGAACACTGGATGCTATATGTAAGTGATGAATCACTAAGTTCTACTGCTGTAACAAATATTGCTCTCTACGTTAACTAACTAGAATTCAAATAAAAAATTGAAACAACAACAGGAAAAAAAATCCAGCAACAAATTAATAGGTAAAAAAATGTGGTTACATATATGCTATAGAATATTATTCAGTCTCAGAAAGGAAGAAAATCCTGATATATGAGACAACATGGATGAACCTTGAGGACATTATAAACACCCAGTATGAATCAAAATTTTTCTCAGGTAAAAGCATGAATAATTCTTGTTTACAATTCAGATTCTAGTAATATAAATTCATCCCCAACTATTTTCCACATTCTATGCTAGATACTTCACATATGTTCCTTATTTAACCCTTCCTTAGAAACTAAGACTATTATTCTTTCTTTTAGAAAACAGTTAAATGGATGTTTAAGAAGTTGAGACTTGCCTAGAGCCAATCATGGAGCTAATAAGTGATGCACCTAAAATTTGAACTCAAGTTACTTGACTTTAAATCCAGTATTATTCCCATTACAGGTCACAGACATTTTGTTCCACATGTACTCCCCTTGTAGGTGCATCCCCTCCATGGTACAGATGAAATTTCGTGACACTTCAGCCAATATCTTTTAGTTAGTGTCCATTGTAGTGCAATTAGTTCCACTGAGTTAAGTGTAAATGTATTTAGTGGCAGTGGCATGAAATGTGGAAAATACAACTTTCTCTGTCTGTGTGATTGGTGTGATTGGTGACAACGAGGGCCAACCTTATGTAGAGGTAGAATAAGTAGGGTAGTAAATGTGCTGAGATTTACTGAGTAAAGATTATTAGAATTGGCAAGAATCTAAACAATCCATTCCATATTTGAGAGAGGAAAACTGATACTCATAGAAACCAAGTGACTTGTACAAAGCTAGTGTCCACTAGCAGCAGAGCCAACACTGGTATTCATGTCTTAAGTTTTCTTCTTTTAAGAGGAAAATCTCTTTCCTAGCTTGCTGATGTGCCTGAAAAGTCCACCACCATTAGAAGTTCAAAGTTTTTGATTTAGTCATCTTGTGTTAACATATTGATTATCTTGGAAGAGGTAACTTATTCATGATGAAAATTCTCAGCCTCTTCTTGTATACTGTCAGATCTATGGAGCCATTTAAGTACTGAGTTACTATGGTGAGTAGAAGATAATGTACGGCAATTTTGAGTTCAGAAGGAGAAGAGGGAAGACCAGGGCCCTCGGTATTGGGGAAAGGCGTCACAGTAGGGGATCCTGGGTCACCAAGGGGCAGTGTGAAACCATATAGAACTTGGAACTGTGGAGAAGGAACATATAACACAAAAAGAGAGAGACAGAAAACAATATTGCATGGTCAATGAATACAAATTGAGCCAACTCCTAAATTCTGGCCGAGGCAACAGTGGTCTTTTAATGGCTTTATTTTTTGTTACTGTCTGCTAATATGGTCAGATTGGAATTTGGAGAAATCCTTTTGTGCACCTAAGGGTTTTTACTTTTCTTTATAAATGGACCGTTATCCCTATCAATCATTTGACTCTGTGCTGCCAAAAATTATGATCAGAGCATCCTTTCTTTTCATTCTTCTATGCATATATGGCCTTCAGAGCCAATCAGCCCTGAGGTCAATTGTGTCCCCAACAACAACCTAGAAAGCACTTGCTGACTGCTTTACTTAATTTTGGGAATGTCTGATGAGGACCTTCATTTGAGAAAGATTCTATTTTTTCCCATGTAAAGTGATTAAATTGGTCTAACACAATGTGTCTTTGGGTAATATCTATGTTCCTGATTACTTATGGCTCCTTTTTGCTTCAGACCTTATGCATTGCTTGTCATGGCTTCTGGACTTTGGCAATCAGGAGTTAACTGTCAGGAGACATCTTGTTTTATTTTAAATAAGAATGTTCTGTTTGGAGGAGAATTTATTATATTTACCTTAGCTTTGTTACCATGGTTTTACTTTCTTGTCTAAATCATTTTGGGTTTAGTATTATCTTTAGTATTACAAGTTTATAGATGCCAATAAGTGAACAATGGTATAAGATTAAGTACTGCAATATACCTGATGAGTGATGTCTGAAATAATAAGACCTAAAAACATGGATTTTTTTTGTTGAANTTACAAAGTAAATGTTTTATATTTTCTTTTAAAATATTGATATTTTGGAGAAATAGCAATTGATTACACATAAGTGTCTCATGCAGTAAAGCTAGATCATGTATGAGACCATGCTATAAATTGTTTTTTTCCCCAATATTTCTGATTGTAGTTCCTTTATGTGGCAGGGGGTCAGATAGGAAAGAACCATCCAAAAACATTATATTGTGAAGTTCCACCTTTAGGCAGACACAAGTAAGAAGGAATATAAGAATCTAAATAAAAATAGCCATTGGCTTAAGACTTTGCCATAAAACTGACAAAGTTAGATGGGATGAATGGTTAGAGATCTGTAGAAAAATTATATTATACAAGTATTTGGATTAAGTGGTGAATTAAATGAGACATCAGAAATTATAGCATAACTGAGGTTTCTTGATAATTTACTGCATGATTTGAGCTATTGTGTCCAATTTATGGATTTTAGTTTTCTTTTTTTAAATTTTTAAAAATGTTTTATTTATTTCTGAGAGAGAGAGAGACAACATGAGCAAGGGAGGGTCAGAGAGAGAGGAAGACACAGAATCCGAAAGAGGCTCCAAGCTCTGAGCTAGCTGTCAGCACAGAGCCTGACTCAGGGCTTGAACCCACGAACTGTGAGATCATGACCTGAGTCGAAGTTCGACGCTTAACCAACTGAGCCACCCAGGCACCCCTGGATTTTAGTTTTCTAAGCTGAAACATGAGACAGTGATCATGGGTAAGAAAGGATTTTGTACTTGGAAGATCTCTTTAAGACTTTAGTCAGCTCTGACATTCTGTGGTTCTAGGACTTAGTTTCAAACATATTTCCCGGAAGAGGTCTGGGCCTCATACATACTCAGACCAATCTATATCTGAATTAGTCATTTAGCCGACTCAACATTAGCAATATTTATTGAGAACTCGATGTGCCCTAGGTATATTTACATTTGCCTGCTCACACCATAAAGGAAATGTAAACTGCCCACCCCTGCAGTCTCACCAAGGGTAGTAACGATGTTTTGTATTCTTTAGCTCTATTGCCCTGGCCATGACTGAATGGACGACAAATGGGCGCCTAAACAAAGGAAATCTATTCCTAGGCTTGGCACCAATTTATAACCCATGAACCTCAGCCTACAAAAGATGAACTAAGTGAAACACTCTATTCTGATGCAGTTAACAGCAGAAACAAAACTCAAAAGCAAATGCTCATGCAGCACTTTCTATATACACCAGGCAAAATCTTAATTCATTCAATCCTCACAACAGACTATCGGGTAGAATATATTATTATTATCATCAACCCTTCAAAAAATAAGGATATAGAATCACAGAGGGGCTAAATAACTTTCTCAACGACACTCAGGTGGTAAGTGGCAGAGTTAAGATTGAAACTCAGGCAGTTTGGATCCAGAGTCTATGCCCTTTTAACCACTACACTACATAGCCATCAGTTTGAAGTATAGTAAGCTAAAATAGAAGGCTTTATCTAGATTGACCAAGGAAATAAGATAGAAGACAACATTCAACCTCAAATTTTGAGAGAACAGAAAAAAATATAAATGCAGAGGAAATTGGTTTGCAAAAATAGAGAACAGTGATGGTCCATAAATAAAACCAGAGATGTAAAGAAAAAGACTATGGAGGGGCGCCTGGGTGGCTCAGTCAGTTAAACATCCAACTTCGGCTCAGGTCATGATTTCACGGTTCGTGGGTTCGAGCCCCGCATCAGGCTCTATGCTGACTGCCAGCACAGAGCCTGGAGCCTTTTCAGAATCTGTATCTCCCTCTTTCTCTGACCCTCTCCTGCTCACACTGTCCCTCTCTCTCTCTCAGAAATAAATAAAACATTAAAAATTTTAAAAAAGAGGACTATGGAGTTGAGATAGGGAAAGAGAGAGGGAGAAGAGGAGAGAGAGAGAGAGAGATCTTGTCTTGGCACCTTATGATGATAATAATAATATTTACTTACTATATGCCAGCCACTCTTCTTATTTATTTACCTATATGAGTTTACTTAATCATACCTACTTACTATGAAGTAAATATGATTATTATCCATATTTTACAGAAGAAGAAGAAACTGAAGTACTGATTGGTTAGTAACTTGTATAAAGTCACAGAGACAGTAAGGATTTGAACCCAAGCAGTCTGGTCATACAGAGTTAGCACTCATAAGTACTACACTTCTATCCCAGTTCTAGTTCCTGTGAGACCTGGCTACATATCAGTTCTTGTCCTTCACTTATTTTGAGACTCTTTTATATCTTTAACCACTCCCTCCTCATTTACTGGAGTTGGATTTTTTGAGTCTCTCTCCTTGCAACCAAAAGAGAGCTAGCCAAAACAGCAAGCTGCCATACCAGATACTGCAGATGAAAATATAAAGGTGATTAACAGGACCCCTGCCTTTAAAAAGTTAGCAATCTAATTGGAAAGATAGACTATGTAGATAGAAAATAATTAACAATAATAGACAGTATGTGCCCAGCCCCTGTTAAAGCAATAATGATAGAATGCTCAATGAAGAGTGAATATTGATTTGAGAATACTGACCTTTGAAGTTCTGCAAATTATAGAAAGTTCATGTGTGATTTCTCTACTGTTGACTACTTAAAGTTGTTCTGTGGGTAAATACCCCTGAGAAAGTTTCAACAGAATTGGAAAACGTATTTTCAAGTTCATTTTCATTACATAACAATCCAGTCTTGCAGAAATTTTGTTTTCCCATTTAGATGGATTTGGGTGCTATCTGCACTGTAATGTTCAGTGGACTTTTGAAAGGAATCATTGTGATCTCCAGAAAGCCTCATGGACAATTGGAAGTCACACTCTGGTTTTCCCTCTTATTATCTATTTTCAGATACAGAAATTAGCCATAATGGTAGAGATGGTAAT
>NW_027527960.1:25111-26291 GCF_008692635.1 Crocuta crocuta
AATACTAAAAATAGTTTTCATTAAAATAATTTTGAAATGGGAGTAAATCTTGCTGGTGAGAATGGAAAAGAGTATAGCCACTTTGAAGACAGTTTGGCAGTTTATCACAAAGTTAAAAAACTTTACCATACAATTTAGCAATCTCATTCCTAGGCATTTACCCAAAGGAGTTGAAAACTTTTGTCCACACAAAAACTTGCACACAAATATTTACAGCAGCCTTTATCATATTGACAAACTTTGTAAAATTTTTTAATGTTTTAATTATTTCTGAGAGAGAGTGAGAGAGCGCATGATCAGGGCAAAGTCAGAGAGAGAGGGAGACACAGAATCTGAAAAAGCCTCCAGGCTCTGAGCTAGCTGTCAGCACAGAGCCCGACGCAGGGCTCGAACCCACAAACCGTGGGATCATGACCTGAGCCGAAGTCAGACGCTTAACTGACTGAGCCACCCAGGTGCCCCCATAATTGACAAACTTGGAAGTAGTCAAGATGTTCTTCAGCAGGTGAATGGATAAACAAACTGTAGTACATTAGTCGTAAAAATAAATAAGTTATTAAGCTATAAAAATACATCAAAGGACCTTAAATGCATATTGATAACTGAAAGTAGTCAGTTTGAAAGGCTACATACTGTGTGATTCCAACTACATGGCATTCTGGAAAAGGCAAAACTATTGTGATAGTAAAAAGATCAGGGGGTGCCAGCAGATCAGAGAAAGTAAAGGATGGATAAGTAAGGAAAAGGAGCATAGGACGTTTTTAGGGCAAGGAAACTATTTTCTATGATGATGTAATGGTGGACACATGACATGTGTTTCTCAAAACCATAGAGTTGTATAACACAGAGTAAGCCTTATGTAAACTATGACTTTTTGTTAATAATAATGCATCAATATTTCTTCATCAGTTTTAACAAATTTACCATACTAATGCAAGACGTTCATAATAAGGGAAACTGTGTATGAGTACAGAGTGTGAGGAATGTATGAGAACTCTGTACTTTCTGCTTATTTTTTCTGTAAATTTAAACTGCTCTAAAAATGTCTAATAATTTTTAAAATTCTTCAAATACAAAATCTTCAAGGGAATATTTTATTATACATATTTGTATTGATGTAATGAAAAGAATTGGTGTCTCTTTATTTTAGTTGTGGACTGCCTCCTTAGGCACCAGTGCT
>NW_027527960.1:26349-28189 GCF_008692635.1 Crocuta crocuta
TCCACTGAAGACCATAAAAAAATAACTCCTTTATAGTCATTAAGTGAAGCAGAATGGGTAGTAACGCCGTAAAGCCTCAACAGTTTACACTAGTTGGAGAAGAGAGGTAAGTAATATTAATGATAGAATATTTCAAATTTATGGCATTAAAATCTTTATGGTAACTGAACTGAGACTGGATATTGCATAGATGAGGTCCTTGAAGAAATGACATTAAGAACACTTGTATTTTTTGGTTCACATAATTTTCTCAGTCTAGGGTACATTTTAATAGGTACACCTATTAAAAATTTATTCATCATTTAAGGCTTGAATTCTTCCCACTGTATCAAGGCTTTTCCCCCTGGTATATTCAGCGGGACTTCTGCATTGATTTACAGCTTTGAGTTCATACCTGTCAGTAGCTTGGAGGAAGGGGCCAGGACATAGTCATCTCTGTATTAGTTATATCACTTTGTGCTGTGCTTTGTACATTGAGGCTATTGATATAGAAGGTAATGGAATTTTAAAATAATCATTTAGGGAGGGAGGCAAGATGGCAAAGAAGTAGGGAACTCTGTACATTTCACTCGCCCCCATCTCTCAAACAGAGAAGGCCTGAAGCCATAGGAACCCTTACAGAATCCAGGAGTTTGGGAGGAAAGGGAGACAGAGTCCGCTGAGAAAACCTTCTAACGTGAGTTCGAACTGGGGAAGATAAAAACAGGCCGGGACCTGAGACACAGATGGTGGGGAGGGAGCCCCCTTTGCTGGGAACTGCAGAGAGTCTAGGGGAAAAAGCAAGAGCGGCGGAAACTGCTCAAGACACTGTCCGCGTCGCTGGAGAAGAGAAAAACTTTGGCTCAGGACACAGAGGGATCAGGTTTCCTGCTGTCTAGCTGGCCCTAGGCGGGAAGCACTGGTCCCAGGCGACCCCGGGAGAAACTGCTCCTCACTCGCCAGCTCGACCTGGAGGGGAAGTGGGGGCGCCTGAAGCCACACATGTGCTTCTGACTCGGCTGGATTCCCAGTGGGGGGGNGTACTCATCCCTACAAGTGCCCTCCTCTATGTCCATCACCCCCTTCTCTTCCCCCCACCCCCATCAGCCATCAGATTATTCCCCACATTCAAGAGTTTCTCATGGTTTGCCTCCCTACCTCTCCCCACGATTTTTCTCCTTCTTCTCCCCCATGGTCCTCCGTTAAGTTCCTCCTATTCCTCCTATACATTCAAACATATGGTATCTATCATTCTCTGCCTGACTTATTTCGCTCAGCATAACACCCTCAGGTTCCATCCATGTTGCTACACATGGCCAGGTTTCATTCTTTCTCATTGCCATGTAGGATACTAAAGAAGACGAGCGAACTAAACATAAAGCAAGGAAAAGGAAAAAAATTAAAGATTAGAGTGGACACTCACAAAAGAGAGAATAGAGAAAATTAACAAAACCAGAAATTTTTTTTCTGAAAAGGCTGACAAAACTGAGAAACTTTGGCTAGACTGACTAAGGAATAAAAGAAAGAATATTCAAATGCTTAGTATCAAGAATGAGGAGTGAATAGTAACAAACATGAGGTTTCTTTTTTGGGCTGACAAAAATGTTTTAAAATTAGATATGGTGATAACTGCAAGTTTGTGGATATAAAAACCACTGAATTAGGGGAGCCTGGGTGGCTCAGTGGGTTAGGCATCCGGCTTTGGCTCAGATCATGATCTCATAGTTCATGAGTTTGAATCCCGCTTCAGGCTCCATGCTCACAGCTCGGAGTTTGGAGCCTGATTTGGGTTCTGCGTTTCCCTCTCTCTCTGCCCCTTCCCTACTCAGACAGACTCTGTCTCTTTCTCTCTCACCAAAAT
>NW_027527961.1:0-8690 GCF_008692635.1 Crocuta crocuta
TATGAGAAGCCTTCAACTAACATCATCCTCAATGGGGAAAAACTGTGAGCTTTCTCCCTGAGATCCGGAACACGACAGGGATGTCCACTCTCACCACTGTTTTTGACATAGTGCTGGAAGTCCTAGCCTCAGCCATCAGACAATAAAAGGACATAAATGGTATCAGAATTGGCAAAGAGGAAGTCAAACTTTCACTCTTCGCAGAGGACATGATACTCTACATAGAAATCCTGACAGACTCCACCAGAAGCCTAGTAGAACTGATCCAAGAATCCAGCCAAGTTGCAGGGTACAAAATCAACATACAGAAATCGGTTGCATTTTTATACACCAACAATGAAGCAACAGAAAGAGAAATCAAGAAACTGATCCCATTCACAATTGCACAAAAAACCATAAAATACCTTGGAATAAACCTACCCAAGGATACAAGAGATCTGTATAATGAAAACTATAGAAAACTTATGAAGGAAATTGAAGAATACACAAAGAAATGGAAAATCATCCCATGCTCATGGATAGTAAGAATAAACATAGTTAAAGTGTCATTACTACCGAAAGCAATCTACACATTCAATGTAATCCCAATCAAAATTGCACAGCATCCGTCTCAAAACTAGAACAAACTATCCTTAAATTTGTATGGAACCACAAAAGACCCTGAATAGCCAAAGTCATACTGAAAAATAAAACCAAAACCGGAGCAACACCATCCCAGACTTTAGCCTTTACTACAAAGCTGTCATCATCAAGACACTATGGTATTGGCACAAAAATAGACACATAGACCAAAGGAATAGAATTGAAAACTCAGAGCTGGACCCAAAGGTATACAGCCAACTAATCTTTGACAAAGCAGGAAAGAGTATCCAATGGAAAAAAAAACAGCCTTTTTACAGATGGTGTTGGGAAAACTGGACAGCAACATACAGAAGAATGAATCTAGATCATTTTCTCACACCATACACAAAAATAAACTCAAAATGGATAAAGGTCCTGAACGTGAGACAGGAAACCATCAAGACCCTAGAGGAAAAAACAGGAAGCAAACTCCTTGACCTCCACCGCAGCAACTTCTTACTTGACATATCCCCAAAAGCAAGGGAATCAAGAGCAAAAATAAATGATTGGGACCTCATCAAGATTAAAAGCTTCTGCACGGCAAAGGAAACAACCCACAAAACTAATAGGTAACTAACGGAATGGGAAAAGATAGTTGCAAATGACATATCCGATAAAGGGTTAATATCCAAAATCTATAAGGAACTCACCAAACCCCACACCCGAAAAACAAACAACCCATAGAAGAAATGGGCAGAATATATGAACAGACACTTCTCCAAAGAGGACATCCAGATGGCCAACAGACACATGAAACGATGTTCAGCATCCCTCCTCATCAGGGAGATACAAATCAAAACTACAACTTAGATACCACCTCACGGCAGTCAGAGTGGCTAAAATGACCAAATCAGAGAACTCTGGATGCTGGCGAGGATGTGGAGAAACGTGCAGCCTCCTACACGTTGGGAATGTAAACTGGTACAGCCCCTCTGGAAAACAGTGTGGACGTTCTTCAGGAAACTAACAGTAGAACTCCCCTATGACCCAGCAATAGCACTGCTAGGAATTTACCCAAGGGATACAGAAATGCTGATGCATAGGAGCACATGTACCCCAATGTACATATTAGCACTCTCAAAAATGGCCAAAACATGGAAAGAGCCTAAGTGTCCATCAACGGAGAAATAGATCAAGAAGATGTGGTTTATCTATACCATGGAATACTACATGGCATGAGAAAGAATGAAATCTGGCCATGTGTAGCAACATGGATGGACCTTGAGGGTGTTATGCTGAGCGAAGTAAGTCCCACATCTGCCAAGAATTGATATTGTTTAATCACTTGGTAAGGCTGCTGGGAATTCTGTATGCAAGTTATCAGGCCAGCATTCACAAGGGGCTTTAATGGCCCCTAAAAGTCAACCTTGGTTCCTTAAGGCTTCTGATTATATCTGAGTCTATGCATGAGTCTCTCAAACACGACATTCTAGTCAAAGCCTTGGTAAAGTAACCAATGTTTCCACTGGTGTCCTGTTACAAGGAGAACACCTTCCTGTTGAACTTATGCAAAGAATGCACTTGGCATGAAAGAAAGAATACTCACAAGGGGTTTCAGTGACCAATGTTTTAGTGTTCTATCTTATTTGGAAAAGAGTTAGATATCAATGAAATCAACCCAATGTTTCATTTTACTTAGGACAACTTTAAAATTTTCTTTTCCCTAAAGATTTTGAAGGCTAAAGCCTTATTTTTTCATCCAACTTGCTCTTAAAAATTACCCATGAAAACCTTATGAGATACACATAATTAGTCATTAGTTAAATTTCCCTTTTGCTGACCAATGGCAACAGAAGGAACATGAGCTCCTTTGACCTTTACTAAAACTTGCTGGAATAAAAGTTTTGTTTTAATGCTGATATCTCTAAAGATGTATCTTAAATTTGAATGAAACCAACAAATTTAAATTCTAATTGGGGTGTTTCTTGCCCCCTGATACTGAGGGAAGGACGAGCAGGAGCCTTTGACATCCCAGGTAGGAGGAGCACAGGAGCCCGTGATGTAAGTCCCGCTGATGCTGAAATGGAAACAGAAGACAGAGGAGCAGGCAGGGGTGCAAGGGAGCCTCCACAAAGGCCAGAGGCAGATGTCAAGTTTGGACTAACATTCCTTTCTTCTTTTGGTCTTCTGACTCCCTCCTGGTGAAGGAAAAAGGTCCTCTGCATCATTTATTTAAAATATTTCCTGATGGACTGAAGGACTACTTTCTTTGGGATCAGGAGTATTTTCATTTTCTTCCTGCGCAAAAGTTGAGGAACAACACAGAAACAGAACTATGACTCCAGGAATCCCAGAGTACCTCTGCTGGCATTTCCTTTCCCCAAAACTTGGGGAAGGCCATACTTAACAAAATG
Source organism: Crocuta crocuta (assembly GCF_008692635.1). Lineage (NCBI taxonomy): Eukaryota > Metazoa > Chordata > Mammalia > Carnivora > Hyaenidae > Crocuta > Crocuta crocuta. The sequence continues at coordinate 2,976 of NW_027527961.1, forward strand.
GCTTCCTAGTTTCTGGTTCCTCCCTCAAAGTCCGAGTTCCATGGACTGAACAAAAGGTCCCCCTAGACAAGCTTAGACAAGCCAAACCCAGATGCTCTATCTGGAGACAACTCAATAGGAGGAAGAGACCCATTTCGTGGCCATCTTTCCTCTGAACCTAACATACATGACAAGGTGTTGCCACAACAAAAATTATCTCTTTATTAGTCGTAGGTTCCTGCCTACATTCCTTCCATGTAATCCAGTTTCAGTCCAGTGGACTCACTGCTGGGGTAGAGATGGAACTTCCCATTCTACACATTTAAACCACCACACACACACACACACACACACCAATACAGAACTATTCCAACTTCCAAATAAAGTGAACATTATTTATGTTCCTTTCAGGTTCTGAGGAAAGCTGAGTCTTTCTAACGGGAAAAGCATGGACAGGAAAACAACACACAATGCTTCACAATTGAGAAACTTGTGTAGGTGTGCACACTGAGAGATGACCTTGTCCTGAATCTCCTCAGCTTCCCTAAATGCTCCTTTCTTTCCACTCCAACCAAAAAGTAAAATTGGCAGTCAGCTTCAGTGAGGAATCAGCAGGGAGTTTCTCCTAGACAAATGGAGTCTGAGTGGCTGGAGGGACAGATGCCTCAGAATCTCTCCCCAAGAGCAGCTAGCCTGGAACAGCTAACCTCCTGCTATAGTCCAAGTTACTAGTCCAGGAGACTAAGGGGAAGCCCTGGCCTGGTACAGACCAACTGCTCCAACTTGAGAGCCAGAGGAACTGGATGGATGCCACAGGGACATTGCCTCCAGCCTGGCTCACCAAGTTTTTTATGTTAAGTCAAGTTCAGCTGTCCCTCTCTCCAAATGCTCAGGAAAAGTGTTTCATTAGAAAGAATTATGAGCCCTTGGGGAGAAGCAGACTGTTGTCCAAATGATGGATCTGAGGTTTTCTCCTGGCCCAGGAGTTTGAAAGGTACTTAGGGCCATTCCTCAGTTAAGGAAGTACAGTGGTCTGTGACAGTTCTGGAACATGCAGATTCAGTGGTAGCAGCTACAGATGTTATATCAGTGCAAGTGGGTGTGGTTGTTTGTTGAGGGGTTAAGAGTTGTGCAAGGGACTCTGGTTTCTGTTTCAGGATGTGCAGAGGGCTCTGTTCTTTTCTAGGAAAGAAGGCATGATCTATCATAGGAATACAAGGAAAGGTTAGTTAATCAATGTAGACTAAATGTGTTGACAAAGCTTCAGGAATACGAGGTTTACTGGAGGGGCTAGGTGCTTCAAGCTGTGACCTAAGATCTGCCAGAATGGGGGCATTCAGCCTTGTGTGCTAGCCGAAGGCTCAGAGATCTGGATGTCCTGGATGAAGAGAGGATGTGTGTGGCTGGTGGGGTAGGAGTACAGTGGCCTTAGCTTTGGGGTTTGGTGTATTGGTGTCCTGAGCCAGGCTCGGTGGAGGTGGATGGAGGGGACACCCCCCTCAGCAATGAGAGGATTCCAGGCTCAGGTCCTGTCTTCTAGCAATTTCCTATTCAGTTGTCCAGAGAGGAAGGGAAGAGAATGGAAAGCAGACATTTCAGACCAGTCCAGCCTCATTCCTTCCTCACCACACTAACCCCAGCGTTTCATTAGGTCATAGCCCACTTTTACACCGCTGTGTGCACAGAGGTCCAAAGATTTCTTGGGCCATTCTCACGCCAACAACCACTGCTTTCTCTTTGCAGCCTACGCAGATCCTCAGGCTCCTAAGACCCCTCTAGCCCATCAGCCCCTGGTTAACCTCAGAGTCCAAAAGCCTCTTTGGAAGCCTGGGATCTAAACCTAGATATTTGAGACATAGCTTGGAGACCCTGAAGATATGGGGTAAGGAAAGTTGGGAGAGAGCCCCACAATTTCCCGGGGACAGGATGAAGACTTAGAGCAGAAAGAAAGATTCAGTGAGAGGAGAGGAAGAACTTCCTAGGAGCAGACAGCGAGGCTTGTTATCTGAAGCAGAAATCCGGGGCCTGATACAGGGAGGGAGCAAGAAGGAAAGGAACCCATACAGGGAGATCCACTGCCCATGAGTGTTGGGGTTCAGCAAAGTGTTGGGGGGACCACAAGGGCAAACAGGCAGGAAACAAGGTGAGACTGTGGAGGAATCCTTGGTTTCCATGTGGAGGTGTGAGTCCCCTACACACACACACACACACACACACACACACAGTAATTGTGGATGACACGCCTCTGATGGGCTCTTAGACATCAGTGATCTCGGGGGAGAAAAGACTCAGAGGCTGTGCCTGTTCGTTTCTGTCCCACAAACCCGCTCTAGCAGCTGACAGTAAGTCTCCCTCCAGCATGAGAGGAGGCTCAGGTGGTGGGACAGCCTGATAGGAACAGTCACCATTTCCTCTGTCCTCTCCTTCAGCTGAGTGGCTTTGAGTCGACCAGGTAATTAGGCTGTTGGGAGTTCCCGGATAGGCCAAAGGTCCTAGGGCAGGGCCAGGCTGTGGGTTGGCCCTGCCCAGCTGAGGCCAGTGTGGAGATTCGGGGATCATGATGGTGGGCGTGGCATCCTCCAGTTGGGACTGAATTACCTAGGAAGTTTTCCTTGGTCACCCCATTTTTCTGAGCATCCAGCCCTGCACTTTGCTGATGAGAAGATGTCTCTTCAGCTCTCCTTAACACCTGAACAGGTCTGTCCCCAGGAAGAGAGGGGGAACGGCAGACAGAGGGCAAGAGAAGGGGGGGCAAGTGTCCATCCTTTCACTGGGCTCTCAGTCCTGCTCTCCTCCCTAGATCCCGAAGGGTGGGAACGGTGCGAAGGCAGGTGTAGAAATGACTTGAAATGGGGTAAGATGGTAGGGTGCAGCAAGGTAGAGATGAAGGCAATAAGAAGGTGGAGCCCACTGCAAGTTGGGGTTGTCTAGAGGTAGCCAGGAGGGGAGGGAGCCAAGTTGGGTTGGGTGGAAGGTGTCTAGCTGGGAGGGAACAGACTGGGAGGTGGGCAGTGGAGGGGGTCAGAAGGGGGGGATGGGAGTGGTGTAGAAGGAGGAACCAGGAGGGGGCAAAGCCAGATGGAAACTCAGAGATGGTCAGGGTAGGAGACTGCCTGGAAGGAGGGCTGGAGGAGGATCCCACTGGGGTGAAGGGAAGACAGACAGCAGTTCAGAAGCAGTCAGAGCCAGGAAGCGATGTAGAGAGTACAGGCTGTGGCAGAGAAAACAAGGATGTTTCTGGGTCCTTACAGAGTCCCAGGAAGATAAGGATAAGACCTCCGGAGCCCTTTCCCACTCAGGCTGAGGCCAGCTCTGGAGGGGAGCTTATGAGGTCACCTGAGCAGCAGGGATAAGGGTGCGGTACCTGCTCCCCTTAGTCCGAGGCACCTACAGGGTGTGCTCATGAGGGTGGAGAGGGGTTTGGCTGCTTCTCAGCTCTGAGAGCAGAATCTAATGGGGTTTCCTTAGAGCATTTTTTTAATGTTCACGTAGCCACACAATCTCACGCACATCTTTTTATCACCTGAAGTCCTTTCATATAAGTGTCTCCTGCTTTATCTGTGCATAAAGAATGTTTCAGGGTAGGAGTAACTCAGGGAAGTTAAGGACAACTGGGGGACTCCCTCGAGGATGATTAACCCTTCATGTCCGTTTGTTATGTGGGCTCAGTGCTCCATGCAGAACTTTGGGACACTGGTTAGCCTCATTAAAGGTTTTAGGGAAAATGCAAACTGTAAGAGGCAAGAGACGTGATGGACCAGAAGGGGCAGGGACAGAGGTAGTCGCAAGGGTCTGCAAAGTCTGAGATCATTTTCTGATCAAGTCCATGCCTGAAGCAGACTTATTTCTGTTTCAGGGACACAGGACTGGAGCAGTGTTGGGAGGTGGTCACCACAGGGGCTAGGGAATGGAATGGGGTGACTTTCCACAGGTAGACACATGACTGATGAAAACCTTCCCTGTGTTAGTTTTCACTCAATTTTTCGGTAAATTTTATTAATACCACCATAATGGTGTTAAAACTGAGGCTCACAGAGGCTATGTCAAGGACCCAAGTAACACAGCTTATGAATAGGTCTAGAGAGGTAGCCAGGAAGGGAAGCAGGATTTGAACTCAAGTCCTTGGCTCCTGTGCTCTTACTCTTTCCACCACACCACTGGGCAGAAGGTCTTACTCTGTTATATGTCTGCCTCAGTTTCAGGCCTGGGGGTGGGAGGTGAGGTACTTGGATGTCCGATTGATGCTCAACAGTGTCTGGTGTATTAAGGAATGAAGTATTTCCACAGATTCTGCTTCCATGGTTAGGCCTGAGTCCTAGAGACTATGACAAGAAGGGGTTCCAGTGTGGGCCAGGAAACTAGAAACAGATTTCCTGTGGGTTTCCATGCTTTTCCTGGATATTGTAGATCTCAAGAAACTATAGGTTTGACTCACAAGGCCTCACACAGGGCTTGCACTGGAAGAGCTCAAATGTCCTGCTCTGACAAGGGAGGGCCAGATGGTGGAGGGCTCAGGCCTACTGTCTTTCCCCACTCCTTGTCCAGAATTTGGAATGACATAACCAGGCTGCACTTCCTAACTCTAGGCTCCACCCGTTCTGCCTGAGGGCCTTAGAGTCCCTAGACATCTTTGAGTGCCACCTTCTGACTGGAATGACCATAATCACAGTGAAACTTTCTGCCTCTGTCAGTACTATCTGGACAGCTCCACACCATGTCCTTGTCTCTTGGAGGCTTCCNCACACAGGGCTTGCACTGGAAGAGCTCAAATGTCCTGCTCTGACAAGGGAGGGCCAGATGGTGGAGGGCTCAGGCCTACTGTCTTTCCCCACTCCTTGTCCAGAATTTGGAATGACATAACCAGGCTGCACTTCCTAACTCTAGGCTCCACCCGTTCTGCCTGAGGGCCTTAGAGTCCCTAGACATCTTTGAGTGCCACCTTCTGACTGGAATGACCATAATCACAGTGAAACTTTCTGCCTCTGTCAGTACTATCTGGACAGCTCCACACCATGTCCTTGTCTCTTGGAGGCTTCCGGTAAGGCTATTCCTGCATTCCTAGTGAATTTCACACAGTCCAAGGTTTTCCTGACCTTTGTGCTCGGATGTTCTTATTGAGTCTAACTTAAGTTGTCTTGTTGCACTTTGTGCCCATAAGACCAGGCTGAATTTGTGAAATGGAGCCCATATCCTCACCCCCAATTACGGAAGTAGTTTCTTTGTATAAGGACACGGATCCTGAATGTAGGGACACTGAGAGGATGTGGGGCTAGCTCTGGTGGATCACAGATGGGTCAAACCTTTTCTGGGAAGGAGGGTCATGACCAACAGGGCAGATTCAGAGAAGGTAGTTCAGAAACCACGGGTTTTCTCTCTGTTTCCACTGTCACTCCAAGCTCTGCCGTGTCAAACAGGGATGAGATTAGAACTGGAAGTGCTTCCATGTGTGCAGCTTTGAGGAGCCTCTGGAAACACAGGGAAAAGAACAGATGATGAATGAAGAGAAGTTGCTCTTGCAGCTCAGCACGTAGGAGGAGAGGGGCAGGGGCTGTGGGATTCTGAGGGGCAGAGGGGTGTGTGTGCAGAGGGTGAGAGTGTGCACAGCACGGTGTTCGTGGTGAACATGTCTGTGCTCCGTGGTTAACAGCCCTGTGTGCACCAGTCATGAGTGTAAACCTGTGTCACATGGGAAAGGGTACAGCTTTCATGGGATTTTTTTCTATTACACTATGTTTC
>NW_027527962.1:0-459 GCF_008692635.1 Crocuta crocuta
TTGGTTAGCTTTCTATCTCTTGTTACTTTTAAAAGCTTGTTGTACTCTCGGCCCCTGCGAGTTCTGCTGTACTAGAGAGCGCTCTTTTGACTGTTCAGGGCCTGTCTGTTCAGGAAGTGTTCTTTGGTGGTGTCTCTTGGTTTCTCTTGTTGAACGTTTGGTCATTTTCTTTCCCTACTGGTAGTGGTATTTGGCACTCTCCACCATGTGTAGTTTGGCTTGTTTCTTGAGGCAGCCCTGGAAAAAGAAAACAGACAACCACGGAGGGAACACAGGTACACAAACACACAGACAAAACCAATAAACACACAAACCCAGGCTCAGGTAAAAACAGCTNACAACAACAACAAAACAGTTATCTGGAGGGGATGGGCGTGGTTTGATGTAGGCAGGTCTTGTCTCCACTTAATCCACTGGCCTCCCTGAGGCCCCTCCTTGGTGGTTGTGGTGAGAAGAATG
>NW_027527963.1:0-48737 GCF_008692635.1 Crocuta crocuta
GGAGCACACAAACGCACAGGCTGATTCAACTAACATGCAAAGCGTCCGTCTCTCTTTCTGCCCTCCCCTGCTCGGACTCTGTTTCTCTCTCTCTCAACAACAAATAAAAATTTTTAAATTAAAAAAATTTTTAATTTAAAAATTTTTAAGATTTTCTTTTTTTTATTATTTTCTTTTATTTTTTTAAAATAGGCTTCACATCCAACTTGGGACTTAAACTCATGACTGTGAGATCAAGAGTTGGACGATCTACTGACTGAGGCAGCCAGGCACCCCAAAAAGTTATTTTAAAAACTACTTTTTAATTAAAGATGGAAAGAAAGACTTTTCAAAAACATTTAAAATTATTGCAGAGAAGGAATTTTTCATATACGATGGTCCTATTCCCAGTAATCCTAACCCTTACTAGTGTGAGTACTAAAAAGGAAGAAAAAGATAGGAAGAATAGAACTAAAAATGTGACAAGAAACGTGGAAATTATATTTCAAATGACAAACTTCTGGAAGTTAGAGCTCTTGGATGCTGGCGTAATCACACAGATTGAAAAGAAGGGAAATGGAAGGAATTGTTATCCTTAAAGATATTTAAGGCCAGATCTGGTAAAGTGCTGGAAAACAAACTTCAGGAAAATCCCCAGAATATGTTGTCAGGGCAATGGCCTAAGTGACTTCTCTTATATATATAAAAGAAGTCATATAACCTCTCTCTGTGTACCACTGATGTGAGAAGAGGGCTCTGGAGTTTGGTTTGCTCTCTCACTGATTTCAGTGTGACCTTAGGCAATTTATTTGATCTGGTTACCAGTTTTCCCTCTCTCCAGAGAGTTTAGAAAATGACACATACTTGGTGGGGCTTAATGTTTGTAACCGCTTCAAGATTTCAAAGAGAATATTATCATAATGGAAAAAGTATTGTTCTTTGTCACTCTACTTGTTGGTTTACAAAAGTTAAAACCTGGAATTAAATTCAGAAACAGGTTTAATATGTTACTTTAAGTGTTTACTGTGTTTCCATTGCATTCAATGTGTTTTTATGCAATTTCATTTCATATGTATTTACTGAGGAGCTACTATTGCTTTCCAAAAATTCAAAATCTTGGGCCCATAGAAATTGGTTCATTGACCATATTGGAAGGCCACAGGTTTCTCTTGCTTGCAGAGCAGAAAAAGAATCCCCCAACTCCCCATCTGGTTTAGCAATTTCATTAAATCTGGATGTGATGCACAGTGGAAGATGGTATAGTCAACCCATCAGCAAATATATATATTTGAGGTGCTAGGGAATTAGGAGAACTAAAATGGAGTCCCAGTCATGGATGAAACCAGGGGCTTCTCAGGGACTCATTTTTCAGGGGCTCATTTCATGGTTCTGTTGAAGAGTATAATAATATTTCTACTACTTCATGGTTTTCTGAGAAACCTGAAACATAATGAATTGGGAAAGTGTCCTGAGTCAAAAAATTAATAAATCACTAATCATAATAACAATAAAAATAACTGAGTGCCTCCTGTATTCTAGCACAGTGTTAAGCATCAACTTGCCTCATCGTTTCTTTACAATGTATGTAATTTTTTCCACACATGAGGAAATGGAGGCCTATGAGTCAGCTAGTGGGGGTGGGGACAGAGCCAGGACACAAACCAGGCCTGTCTGATTCCAAAGAGGTACAAAAAGTCAATATTAATCCATTTTTAATATTATTAACTTCCAGAGGCCTAAGGACAAAGTAGATATTTTAATTCATTTTGTGAAGCTTTGAAGTAAAAAAGGAGATGGAAAGATTGATGAGAAATGAAAAGATCAGAAGAAGGACAACTAAGTTATGAAAATCTAAAAAGTGTTTATCTATTTAAAAAAAAAACTCCACACAAATGAGCTAACAACTCCCACAAACATAACAAAATTCAGATAAATAACATTTTCATCAATTATTACAGACCTCTTTTTTCCCCACTTTTTTTGCTTGAATGTTCTTTGATCTCCTCTCTATATGACAAAAATTTCATGCCATTTTTTCTATTAACATCTAGCATAGTTAATCAATAGTAGCTTTTATTATAGGTAATTGGGTTGCACACAACATGGGACTTCTCATACAGAAGTAGTCACTGGAATATGACTACAAGTTTGTGCCCATAAACATACGAATTTTAATAAATTCTGTTTTTTATTGTAGCCATGAAGAATGTATGGTGCATTTATAATTGTGTGTGCCGCATTATCTGTCATATTTCTGGAAGGGGGCACCTTTGCTTTTGACTAGGCATCGAGAAGAAATGAATTCTTCCTTGGCAATTCTTGTATTTAGCTATGGGAAGAGTCTTCCACAGACTAGTCTGTGGTGCTGTATATTTCAATCTATGTTTTCCTCTATTACACACTGTCAGCACCTTAGAATGGGCTGATGCTATGATAGGACCTCTGGCCCTGCCCTTTAATGTTTTCATACCAGGCGAAAGGACACAGCACATGGTGGGACTATGCCTGGAAGCTATTCATTCCTACGCTGGGCAGCTGGCAATAACTTTACATGAATGTGGTTGTGAAGCACATGAACATATTTCATGAAACCCAAGCTGAACAAATCGCGACCTCATCTTCCCCTTAGCTGGATTCCAAAAAGGCTCATGGCTCTTCCAGCATCACTTGCAGGGGAAATTGGAGTGTAAAAGACAACCATCTTAACCGAATTTGGTTGAAGTATTTTACCTTGGCAAATTTTACAATGGTATATGAACATGTAAACACATTGCTGGTGTTCCTTCCAGAGACTTGGAAGGGATCCCAGAAGGGAGGGTCATGAGCTTGAACTTCACTAACTTCATATTACATTCTCCAGTAATGGGCACACATTTACTACACTTCAGCTACACTAACCTTCATCTCTTTTTTGTATCGACAAAGTATATTTTTGCCATTCCTCCCTCTCTTCCTGTCTTTCTTCCAATCAAATCCTTATCATTTGTGTCTCAGCTCAGGGAGATCTTCCTGATCTCCTGTGTGTATTACTCCCATTACTCTCTGCTGAATCATCCTGTTCTTTTTAGCCTTTATTTCTCTCTAAAGCTATTTTGTTTATGAACTTATTATCTGGCTTCTCTGGTAAAATGTGGGCTCCATGAGAGCAGGAATGTTGCCTGGGATGCTCACAAAAAAATCATTTGAATGAATGAATGAACTATAAGCTTTAAAGTCTGTATCTTTTAAATTAGCTCAAGAATATTATTTTATCATCTCAGTGAATTGGCAGAAAAGCCAATCTCAAGTATGCCTGGGGCCACTTCCTTCCTGAGGCTTGCAAAGTTGTTGGGATTCAGCAGAGCAGCCGGTCATCAATCATTTTCCTTCACTGGTCACTGAACCGTCCATGGTCTTGGCCAGCAGTCCGGTAGCTAACTGCAGCTTCCTGATGGGTATGTGGCTGAAGAATTTTGGCAAAGTTTGGGAGCCCTGCTCTTGGTGTCTGGCCTCCCTCCAGAAACCCTATAGCTCTTTCCCTCTTGCCATTATTTCCCTGGCAGCTGCATGGTGATGAGTACTACTGGAGAGGCCCACAGGCAGCTAAACAATCCTAGTTAAGACTAAACACCTCCCTTGTTTTTCTCAAGGGAACTTTCTTTGCTTTTCTCTACTCTTGAGATCTCTTGGAAAGTCATTTCATGGAGGTTAGGCCTTATGAAACTGGGAATCACTGGTATTACCTTCTCACTCAGCAAAAGTCCCTGAGTTAAGGAAGTTGTAAAGGTCTGACTACTTTCTTAGAAGAGGAAGAAGGGGGAAATCTGAAGAACAAACAAAATTATCAAAATTTCAAAAATTATTCTCACATACCTTTTGTATATTGAAAAGGAAACTAACTGGTACTTAGTTACCTACTCTTAGTTAGATACTCCATCAACTGGTACTTAGTACATACTCTCTGTAGGCTCTGCCTCTCTGTTATGGGCTGAAATTTATCCCCCAAATTGATATGTTGAAGTCCTACTCTCCAGTGTCTCAGAATGTGACTGTATTTAGAGATAAGCTCTTTAAAGATAATTAAGTTAAAATGAGGCCGTTAGAGCAGGCCTTAATCTAATATTACTGATTCTATATAAAAAGAGGGTTTAGGATGGACAGGTACAGAGAGAAGATGATGTGAAGTCATTTGGAGAAGAGAGCCATCTAAAAGCCAAGGAAATAGACTCAAAAGACTCTGCTGACACCTTCATCTCAGACTTCTCATCTTCAGAATTGTGAGACTATATATATATATATATATTTTTTTTAGGCCACCCTGTCTGTAGTACTTTGTAATGGACGCATAGCAAATGAATATACTCCCTCCTGCTGTGAGGTTGGGTAAAGCAGCAGCTCCGGGTTCCATGGAAAAGTAGGAATTGCCGATGTGCATCTCTTTAGCTCTGCAAGCCTCAATGTTGGGACTTTAAGTCACCACCAGCAGCAGTAGTGGTTTCTCTCCACACCACATTCAGTCTCCACGCAAGAGAGGGCACGTTGATGGGCAGGGAAAATGCTGTCAGGATAGTGTGAGGGTGTCTTCTTTCACACTGCCCCTTTACTCTTGCACTGGAATGCCGTAAAGCAACATCACCACCTGCTCAGATGGCATTTCATGCACGTGCATTCCAGGAAACAGCAGAAATACTCGAGTCACAGCAGGCTCCTAGTGGGGTCAGCAGATAATGGATTAGTCATTCTCCAATAGTCCGAGTTGCAGAGCTGCTTGAGGGGGGTTCATAAATGTTTGTCCATCATGTTGTTGTCTGTGTATGAATTTTTTAACACTTAATATAAAGTTCTGTTATCTGTAATTAATTCCAACCAGCATGTTTCATCCAAATGTTAAGAACAATCATTTGAAAAGATCTTGTTGTCTTTGTCTGGGATATTAATTTCTTCCCACATATGCAATTTCATGTATTATTGCTGTCAGTCCCTTTTCGCAGAAGGAAAATTTAAAACAAAACAACAATAACAAAATACATTATTTCAAAGTTCCAAGTTTTAACCCTGATTTTGGAGGGTAAAATTTAGTGACAGTTTCAAATATTAATTGTAACCCATGGAAAAAATGATTTTGTTTGTTTAAAAATGTAGATGCTATCATTTAAATTTTATCTTTAATAGTTCATTGACCTCACTTTACATTTTTCCTTAAAAATCATCTTTATTCTTTCTTATGTTTCAGATAATACTATCTGAAACACAAAACATGCAGTATTTACTAGCAAAGTAGCAAAATGATACAGTCAGTAGACATCATGGGTCACATTATTACTTCATTTTTTGACATTAAAGACAAATGCCCTCCAGTCTTTTGGAGAAAACATAGGTCTAAAATGATTTTTTCTAATATATTTATTTAACTCCATCTTCATTGTCCTAAAATGTATACATACACATACACACACATACACATTGCACTTTTATAAAATATGCTTTTGAAACTAAAACTTTTAATGTGTATGTATCCTACAGGGGCTTTAATCCATGTGGTTTCATTTGGTGATTTATTCAAATTTAACTCACATAAATATATTAGCTAATTTTGTAAGATACCTTCTAGGTTTCTGTTTTTTTTTAAGCCCCTTTTTTAAAAATGTTTAATAATTTTTTTGAGAAAGAGAGAGAGAGCAAATGAGACAGAGGATGGGCAGGGAGAGAGAGAGAGAGACAGGCAGGGCAGAAAAAGAGTGAGAGAGAGACTCCCAAGCAGGCTCTATGCTGTCAGTGCAGAAATCAGATCCCAACGTGGGGCTCAGTCTCATAGTTCATGAGATCATGACCTGAGCCGAAATCAAGAGTTGGATGCTTAACCAACTGAGCTATCCAGGTGCCCCAAACCCTTCTAAGTTTCTAAGTGATAAGAACACTAGGAGTGTCTTTTATTTTTATAGGTCTTTGACCTTTGTTCCTGATACAGAATTTCTGAAATCCTTGTAATTTCTGTGGTGGTGGGAGTGTCTTTTGTTCTTATGAGGTGATTCTGGGTGGACTTCTGGATGAGAGCTGGTCACTGGAAAAATTAAGCCATGATTAGAAACTTGGAAGTTCCAGCCCTGCCACCCATTTTCTTGAAAAGGAAGAAGAGCTGAAAATAGAGTTAATGATCCATCATGCCTACATGATCAAGCCTCTATAAAATTCCAAAAGTAAGAGGCTTGGAGAGCTTCTGTATTGGTGAATACATGGAAGTGTTGAGAGAGTGGTGTGTCTGGAGAGGGCATAGAATTCTTCATCCCTTCTCATACACTTTGCCCTACCTATCTCTTTCACGTCTGGGTGGACATCTGTATCCTTTATTGTATTGTTTAATAATCCATAATCATTAATTTCTCAAATCCAAGGAGGGGGCCTTTAGAACCTCTGATCTATAGCTGGTTGATCAGAAGCACAGGTAATAATCTGGACTTGGGACTGGTATCTCAAGTGTTTGTGTCGGGGGGGGCACGTCATGTGGGACTGTGCCCTTACCTATGGAATCTGATGCTATCTCCAGGTATATGGAGTCAAATTGAGTTGAATTCTTAGATATTTTGCTGGTGTCCTGAGAATTGCTTGTTGGTGGTGTGGGGTATACTACCCACTCCCACTCTCACATATTTTTGAGTAAAATATTGAATAAGAAAAATACCAAGGAAACATGAGCCAACATAGGTGGCCAATGTGAAATTGTTATAGAATAAATCATTCCTAATGGAATCCTTTTGTTGTATAATGTGGCTTCCCAATTCATGTTAGGCTCAGGAATCTTACCATGCTGTCAACATTGAGAAGGATAATATAGGTATTATTTGCTGAATGAATAATCAAATGAATGAATGAATGGAAGGTAGTATAAAATAACATATGATACATTGTTAAATCCTTTAAATGGCATAGAAGTAGAGTTAGTCTAAGAAGATAATTTTTTAACTGAAGTATAATTGACACAGAATGTTACATTAGTTTCAGGTGTACAACATAGTGATTTGATAATCTATATGTTATGCTGTGCTCATTATAAGTGTAGCTATCATCGAAGAAGATAATTTTCAAAATCACTCAAGTCACTTTTTTTTCCTTAAAAAGAGTTTTTTATTTCATTCGGTGTTTAATAAAAAGGTTTGTAGCTTAACATGTTTTTTTATCTTAAGTTGAAGTTATTTCTTCAGTTGGAAAAAAGGGTGTTTTGACTTGAATATATAACAAATATTCAGTGAAAGAAGGAAAATTAAAATAAATGTATTCATAATAAAAAAAAGAAAAAGAGTTTTTACTCTTGCTTTGATTCTTATATTCCCCCCTAAAAAAAGAGCAGGCTGTGTGCTCTTTGGCCAAGGCTCTACTTCCATTTCTCCACTAATGTCTTTTTCACTTTGTTGGGTCTGGAACTTTATTTCACCGTCCTTGCAGGTGACAAAGTTAGCTCATTACTGTTTCATGGATTCTGGAAGAAGAAATGAGATTCCTCAGTCAGAGACAAAGAGCTTTCTTACTCAAGATATAACAAGCAGCATGAAAATCACCATATTTACAAGTTTATCTTGCCTCACATTCCATTTATAAGAAATGACCCAGATGCATGTTACACACACAAAGGATTTCCGTAACAGCTAAGGTACACTAAGCCTGGTGAATCCTTTTCTTTTCTTTTACTTTTTGTTTGCAATCAGCTTGTTCTTTGACCCACTGTGAGATATTACCACATCCTGCTACAAACATAACTCTGAGAAATAGCTGAGGAAAAGAAGCATTAGGGCCTTGAATTCTAACACATCCAGAAAGACTTATAGGCGCACTGAAGGCCCGTGGAAGATTCTCTTTCTACATATCTTGTGGTAGTTTCACCTTCACATTGACTTCTCCCATTGGATGGTTATCAATATCTAGGGGGAGATGGGGTAATGATATTGCCCTTGACAGCTTTCTGAAAGACTCTTAAGCTTCCCTGTGGTTGGATCTATACGAACGAATTGATCACTAGAGCTGGGGGAATCAGCTTGACTCAGGCCTAGGTTTTGTACCCATCACTGAACTAAGCTCTGCGTTACAGAGAAAAGATTACTCTGATTATCTTAGACCAACCAGCTTATCTGTGCTGCTGGGGTGGGAGGATCAATTTTACCGAACCCAGTAGTTACTGCCTAATGAGGGACAGGCAAGATGTTAGGGAGACAGCCATGAAATATTCCACGTGGTCTCTGAGTGTAGAATTCAAGAATTCAGATTTTTCCAAGTCAAATGAAGTGAGAAAAAAAGAAAAGAAATGAGAACTCTTTGACTCTCTCTTCTACACCTTTATTCTGGGAAATCATGTCTAGTCTGTCATTCTACTCACAATGAGCACGAGTTTGTCATCAAGAATTGTATTAGACCTGAGGATATAATTTTGAATAAATTGGGGACATCTGCTAATCTCACAGGGTTAATAACCCATTATTGGATTCAGACCATTTAAGAGACCATTAGAGTGAGAGGGGAAGTCCAGAGTGATGGCAGCACATGGAAGGGATACCTGTGGGGGAGGAGGGTTAGAGAAGGCTTCCTGGAGAATGTGACCTGTAATCTGAGGCCAGAAGGATGAGTAGGACTTATCAGGTGATCTATATGTGGGGTGGGCTAGATAGCTTAGAAGAATGACTTAGCAGATGGAGCAAAAAAAGGCAGATTCTAGAAGGAAAAGTAATTCTGTGTGTCTGAACCATAAAATTCAAGATAAGATACGAGGTTGGAGAAGAACTGAGGAACGGGGGCAGAATGTATTCTCTATGTCAAGGAGTTTTGGCTATTCTGAAAACCGTTGAAGACTTTAAACAGAAGGATAAAATGAGATAAACATTGCATTTTAGAAATTTCACCCTTGCTGTAAAATCAAAAATGAATTGAGGGTGGAAACAGCTGGTACAGACTAGTTAGATGATTGCTGAAATCAGGGCCAGAGATGGAAGTCATCACAGTAGTGGGAATGGAGGGAAGGGACAGATTTGCAATCTATTTATAAGTTGGATCCATTGGTCTTAGTGAGTAGTTGGATATAGGAGATGTGCATTCGGGAATACATAAATTGTGGAGATAGGATAGCAATGATAAGAACAGGTATTTTCAATTCACACAAACATTCAAATCTCTACCACTTAGAATCTAAGGCTGAGTTAATTACCAGTAAAAGGGAGACACTGATAACTTCCTAGCATGGTTACTTTGAGGATAAAAATAATCTATGTCAAGGTCCTGACACAGATTAAATCTTCACATTAAAGCAATATTTGAGCCTCTGGTTCTCTGGAGGAACTGGTTGGTTGGATGGAGAAGCTATTCCTTGACTGTAGCAGATAGGAGTGTGCTGCTGCAAGTAGCAATGAACTGGACCTACAGCAGTTTAAGTAAATAGGGTCATTTTTCTTGCACAATAAGGAGACTGAAGGTGGACAATATTGGTATTAATTTAATCAGCACTGGAGTCTGTGGTTTTCTTCAGCTTTACCTCATGGTCACAATATGTCTACCCCAGTTTCAACCTCCAGTGTCACATTTACATTTAAGTCAGGGTTGAGGGGAACCAGGCATAAGAGAAAGGTAATAAGTTTGCCAATTATTCTGAGTTGGGAAACAAGGGAGGAAAAACAGAATTTGGAGGAAAAAAATGAACTTGATTTTAGGTATATGGAGTTTTCGGTTTCTGTGATATATTCACATAGAAACAGATTTAACGGGAAGTTGAATCTATTGGCCTGGAGTTAAGGAATGGTATCTGAGATTGAGGGGGAAGATTAAATTCTGTGGGGTGAATGAGAAAACCCATAGAAAGGATGTAAGTAAGAAAAATAGGCCAGGGCATAGCCAAGGAAGAGAACACACACATTTAATGAATGAGAAGAGGCTGAGGACTACCTACGGTGAGGGAAGAGTGGCTAGAGATGCAAGAGGAAAGAGCACGTTGAATCTTTGAATCTAAGCCTAAGAAAAAAGACAATCTAGGGAGGACATGGTCAATAATCTCAAGTGCTCACAAAAGCAAGGAGGTAATAAGTGACCTTGCCAAGGGCTTTCCCTGTTGTGGGGATAGAAGCTAGACTGCGCTGGGTTGAGGAACACGAGAGATGCGAGGAGGTGGAAAAAGCACATGTAAAAAGTTCTTTTTCTTCTGTTCTCAGAAGTCACACTTTAGGATGCCACTTATAATTTTTTTTTTTCCAAAGAAAGACTTTGGGAAAGCCAATTCACCTCCCTGAAGAGAATCAAACTTGAGATGCCTGTCTGGTCCTCATGCCCTTCAAAGGGTCTCTCTGAGAGCCAACAGTCCCTGATTCTACTGTCTTCCTTACTCCAGAGAGATGGGACAAACAAAACCTCTTGACGCGTTTGGCTTCTGGGGAGTGAGGCTGCTGGATGTTCACCGCACAGTCTTCCTAGTATTGAAACAGAGTGTCTGGAAGTCAGTTTCGTCTGGTACCACATGTAACACAAATTAACTTTCCCTACATGGATGAATGTCATGACAAATAAAGACATTATGGGAAAATAAAAATGTTCCATTTGTATAATCTTTGGTAGATTGTAGTCACATTTAAAACATTAAACTCAACTTTTATTTTGGAACAGCCAGACTCATTAGAAGTGACGAGGGATTATAAAAATAAGAAATTTGTAGGTGACATTGTGTGTCGTTGGCTGTTTTGGTTTAAGCAGTTTCCTTCCTGATGAGCAAGGAAGAAAATGAAACACTTACTTAAATTTTAAGCAATCCAACCCATTCAAGAGACGTAGTTAAAAGAATATAATTTCGAAGGGGAAATTCTCCCCCTCACCTTTTCTTCTCCTCCTCTTCCCACACCCCCTCCACAACATCATCCTGCTCTAAAATGTATATACCTACCTGATGATTCAAAAACGTACTTTTCAGAGCAGAGGTTTTGAGGTAAAAACGCAAATGTTTTGCTTTTATTCTTATGGGATTAGTTCTGCAGGCTGTAGACAGTAAAAACTTAGAAAAATAACAGTTTCACCCACTTTCACTCCCTTTTGTCTGTCTTAAACATCAGTGTGCTTATTCTTAAAACATTTATTTAAGAGAAGGAAATGGTGGTAGTTGAGTTCTCAGAGCTCCTGTTTGAAGATGACCCTCGTGGCCTGGAAGTCAAAACCTTCACGGGTTCTCTACTATTTATAGTATTATTTAATGAAAGTTTTTCAATCATTCTTCAAGTGCTCGAATTAAATGTTACCGGTAGAGAACTTTCGCTCCGCCGCCCCAGGCCCGCCCGAAATGGGGAAGCTCATCCTCTGAGCGAGTCTCTTCCCTCTGCTCGAAGTGGGCTGAGCAAAGGAGCGTGACGCACAAGTGGGCGGTGTCCCCGATGCTCGGGAGCGCTTCTGCCTCCTGGTGAATCATCGTATTAGCTGCGCAAGTTCGCAGCGGCCGCCGGCACCGCGGCCGGAGCAGGAGCTCAGCCTCTGCGCTCCCCAGCCCTGCCTCCTTGGCAGGCGCCTGGAGCTAAGCACCCATCTCAACTGCAAGAGAGCCTAGTCTGTCTTTTCAGGCTCTTCATGGTACCCAGCTAAAAGGAGAAAATGGGCACGGGGGATTTTATCTGCATTTCCATGACCGGAGGGGCGCCCTGGGGCTTCAGACTGCAAGGTGGCAAGGAGCAGAAGCAGCCCTTACAAGTTGCTAAGGTAGGAAGGGGTGTTATCACGGCTCTGTGCTGGGAGGCAATGAAAGCAACCTGTTGATGGTTTTTTCAAGTGCTGATTCAGAAGGTTCTGTGTTAGTCTGATTGTGGCGCTAATACTAAATTTTCCCAGGATGCGGGTTTGTTCGTGTTTTGAACTTTCAAGTAACGTATAACATATATATATAGTTAACCAGTAATTGAAAGAAAAAAAAAGGAGTGCCATATTTATCAGCTGAAGAAAAAGCTAGTTAATCAGCTTCTCTGACAATCAGCAAGACACTTTGGGAAGTTTCTTATAGGCAGTATAGGATATGCAGTTGAGTTATTGTTTCATGTTACTTTACTTGGTTCTGGCAGAAGAGAAAAGTTCAGCCCATCATAACCAGTTGGCTTGGCTTTGGGGGACTGTTGCAAAGCGTTGACTCTTACAATACAGCGTTTCTGAAAAGACTGATTTGGGACAGTAATTTTAAATATATGATGAAATGTCATAAAATTTATTAGAATATTATTTTAAGGATTTTACAAATAAATGCAAAAATCTACCATCATGTGTACTCATCTAGTTAAGTGCTCAAAATAAAATTCAAAGACATTAGAAATACGTTGTAAGTAAGTTATAGGAAACTTTGAAATGCATGTAATAACCATTTGAAATGTTTTAGACGTTTTTGTTTCCATCACATTGCTTGTTTCTTGCTACCAGTTTGCTGGAGGGAATCCGATACATTGGGATTCAGCTAAAATTAATTTTAAAATGCATGAAATTTAAGCGGACTTTTACCTGATTTGAATGCTAAATTGTAGTACTGTATGAAAGAACATGTTTGATTAATTCCCTCTTTATATAAACTTAAATTAAAAATGGGTCTAGATCTTTGTGAAATATGTGGACGAATCGCCTTTGTAGTTATTCTTTCTCTTGGCTTTTTTTTTTATGTTCACTGTGAGGAAAGGAGTTTCTTTGAAATTTTCTGCTCCCAGGCTACCATCGAAAAATCCTTTTATAATGTGATGGTGGAATCCTGCCACCTAGTGAAAATTTCAAATATCAAGAATGAAGCATAAAACAGGGTGAAAGGAAGAATTTTTAGAGCTGGAAAGTTTCTCAGAGAGACCTCCAGTTCAACCTGTGGATTCTAAATAAGAGCCCAGAGAGTTTAAGTAACTTTCCTCTGCTTCAGACTAGCAGTGATCGAAGAATCCGGAAAGGTGGCTTCATTGTGTTGCTTTAGGAGTTGATGGCAGGAAGCATCAGACAAAACAGTAACGACTAATTTGGAGTATGCAGAATTCATGACACTGAACTGGATGTGTTCTGAGTCTAGAATAGCAGTTGGCTAGCTCCAGTTACTGAGATTTGGGTTCTAATTCCAGCTCTGATCTAACTTGTAGTAGACCTGTGACAAATCTCTCACCCTTCCTGACTCATCTGTTCTGAGGTGGTGTGTGTGTGTGTGTGTGTGTAGACGGAGAAAGAGGCAAAAATTTTGAGTGCTGTAGGAAGAGAGAGAAATAAAGAGGAAAATGTACTCTGCCATTAGCGAGATTCTAATATTGCTCAAGTTTTTACTGTCCTAATAGTGTACAACTTTAGAGTCACTTGCCTACCAGTTAAAATGGGGGGACAAAGGTGGCTAGATGCTGTTATTCCCTTAGTTCTTTTGTGGCCAGACCTTAAGAATGGGTTGGGTATTTGGTTCCTCCTGAGCCATCCATGTGCTTGTTTCAAAGTGGAACTATTGTCCCTCTCTTTCTGCCCCTGCCCTGCTCACACTCTCTCTCTCTCAAAAATAAATAAACATTAAAAAAAATTAAAAAGAGGGGGGCACCTGGGTGGCTCAGTTGGTTAAGCGTCTGACTTCAGCTCCTGTCACGATCTCATGGTTCGTGAGTTCCAGCCTTGCATCAGGCTCTGACGGCTCAGAGCCTGGAGGCTGCTTGGGATTCTGTGTCTCCCTCTTTCTCTGCCCCTCCTCTGCTCACATTCTCTCTCTCTCTCAAAAATAAATAAACGTTAAAAAAATTCAAAGTGGAACTATTGTGGGGTGATTTTTGTTTTTTAAGAACTGAAGCAAATTGCTAGTGAAGGGTGCTTTGGGAGCATTTGTCTGCTGATGATGTCTCTATTGACAGGATTCAGAGAGGCTATTGCATGTCTGAGTGTAAAAAATTTCAATCCTGCTCTTACTCCTAAGTCAACTTTCCTAAAATACTCCAGCAATATATTTGTGATTTTAAAAAGACCATTATCATTATTAAAGCATTTGGATGTTTGTTTAGTTTTCTAGTTTGTGATAGTATAGTTAATTGTTGATTTAAAAATATTATGAAATCATCTGGAAGTTTGCCTTAATTCTTGTGCATGTGTGTCTGTGTGTGTGTGAAAGAGAGAGAGAGAGAGATACACTACAGTCTAGTTCCCCCCATATGTAAAAACTGACTAGAGAGCCTTCTAAAGAAGAAAAAACTTCTCTAAGTTACTATGGCAATGCCTACTTTTGTTGTTCTATTTTTGCACTTAACTCAAACTCACATTTAATTACTTATACTAGCATTACTTGTTCTAGAAAACTCTTGGGGAGCAAAGTGCTTGTCACTTTGAAAGTTATCAAGTCCATGACCTCACTGGGATTACTGTTTCTCATTCAAAACATCAAGTCCACTCAGTTCCAGAAATGGTCCCCGGGCTCAAGGTGAAATGAACATGGCATGGACTTTCTCCTCTTCCAACTTACCTCCAAGAAGGAGGATGGAGAGGAACGGGGTAGAAAGGCTGGGTGGGGATGGTTGCTAACAAACACAATGCTTGCAGTTTTGAAGAACATGCAAAGGATGAATTTAGAATTGAAGAAAATTTATATTAACAAAGAAAAGGAAATTCCAGACAGTGCTTGAATCATGCTCCCTTGGAATGGGAACGCTACAAAGTAGTTCTAAACAAATTTTTGGCTTATTTTAAAAGTATCTAGTGTTCAGATTTTTCATAAATCTGTATAAAGTGAAAAATCTAACAAGCTGAAATAGTGAAAAAAGCTTATCTAATGTTATTAACAATGATTAGAATTTGAGTGGACTATAATTCCCTGTAAATATCCTTCTAGTGACACATTTAGTCACTTGTGAGAGATACTCAAATATTTTTAGTATTTAATTGGCTGACTGAACTGTAGTCAAATTCCAGCTTTTAAAGGTCACTAACAGAAATATTAATAATCAAACCTTTAATTAGCAGTAAGCTCAAGGCCATAAAATGTGGATTTGTTTCAAGAATAAACTTAATTTTGGGGGCTCCTGGGTGGCTCAGTCTGTTGAGTGTCTGACTCTTGATTTTAGCTCAGGTCATGATCTCATGGTTTGTAGATCAAGTCCCTTGTCCGGCTCTGCGCTGAGAGCACGGAGTCTGCTTGGGATTCTCTCTCTCCCATTCTCTCTGCTCCTCCCCCACTCATGCTCCTCTCTTTCTCTCTTAAAATAAATAAATAAACTTAAAAAAAGAGAATAAATTGAATTTTTTAAAAGGCCCAAATAATCAGTAACAGTTGCCAGGTTTTTACACATTTATATCTCTTTTAACTTATGTTCTAAATAGATGTCATAGAAAGCAAACATCTCTAATAAAGCGTCATAGGACAATATGCTGTATTTTGAGAAGATCATTCATAGAAATAAATTTATTGAGACATATTTATAACATTAGACCCCATTATAGGTATGCAAACATTCTTAGAAAAACTATGTTAGCACTTCTACTTTACAAAACTCTTTTTTCGAGTATATTCTTACATGGCTATGTCTCTGGTTGTGCTCTTGACACTTTGGAAAGTCTTCATATAAAGAAGTGGGGAGGGATTTTTGTTTTACAAACAAATTTTAGGAGCAGTTCAGAAATAATTCACATTTTAAATATAATAAAGGTTCACACTGTATCCTTTATATGTTAGAATGTTTAGCACTTTAAACTTTCTTTAAAACGTATAGACACTATGGTACTTATAATTCTTTTATTGAATTTCAATTCAAAGTTTCAAGTAGCTTTGATTAAAATTGAGATGACAAATTACAATAATCTATTTTATGAGGCAGAAGTGGATTTAATGATTCCATATGTCCTCTCTGTAAAACTTTAAGTAAATGTAAGACATTTAGTTAATTAGGTATTTAGGTAAGGCACAATCAAATAACATAATCTTATCCATTAGTTCCGTTGGTGAGGTCTTTAAAATGTTTCAAATAAAATAATTCCAGAAACATAGCTATTTCTAAAGGGAAAAAGAAATATTTTAACGTGTTTGAATATGTGTATTTGAGGACAAATGCTCCTTACTACATATGGAAAGCTAGTAACATCTTTATTAGATCACTTCATTTTGTATTGTTTTTGAGCACTTTCTGGAAATTCTAAAAGCAGGTATGTTTACAGAACTCAATGCAGACTAGGCAAGTCTATTAAGCCTATGTTATTTAAATCTTTGCTTCGGAATTCCAGGTTTTAAGACAGATCACTGTTGAGAGACAATGAGCTAAAATATTGAGTATGCATGAACTTTACCATTATCAGGACATGGCATATATGTAGCTAGCATTTATCAAACTCTTTTAAGGAAAAGGTTCTTTGGTATTTTTTTTGTAGGTATTTTCTCTTCAAATGACCTCTAAAACCTAAGAGGAAGTATGAAAAATATCCTCATTTTAGAGATGAAGAAATCCAGTCACAGAACGGCTAAGTTACTTACCAAAGGTTAAACTGTAAAAAATGGCAGGATTTGATTGCAAATACAACTTCTGAATTGGTAGAAACAGATACTTGAGAGAATAAAAGTAGGCTAAGGTGGTGCCGAATCTGATTTAATTGGCCAAGAGAGCCCCAGGTATTGAGCTTTATAAACACTCTGAAGACAGTTCTAATGTGTGGTCAAGATTTAGAACCACTGGTGTAGAAAGTTGAGGGCAGATATGTCACCACAGGGCTTACTGAAGGGTGGCATGATACATTCTTCCAGCACTTCCCCACTGCGCCTCTCACAGCTGATACAAGGACCAGAGAGGCTCAAGAATTGCCTGGGTCATTAACACTGTGATTAAGTTATCATTAGTAGTGGGAAGATTTTCCTTTTCTGAGGCCAAGATCTATGGGTTGGAGGCAAGGAGGTGCAGGAAGCTTAAAAATGATCGTTGTAAAGACTGGAGGTGCCTGCAAGATGGGAACCTGGCAGTCTCTTCCCTAGCAGGATGTCTTCTTTGTCAACAGAATTGCTGGCCTTCCTAGTGCCATGTGAATGGTGGGATAAGAGGTAGGGAGTGGTGGGTAGGGGGAATAAAACTGGAGAAAGATGTGAGAGGAGGGAGAGAAAAAGAAAGCGATGGAGACAGAGAGAGAATGAGAGAGAACAAGTAGGAACTTAGCTGTTTGGGAAGGCATGGATGCTTGGCATTTCCCAGGTGTGAATGACTGTCACACAGGTGATGGGATTTGAACTGCATGCCAGTACCCTACCCAGATGGACCAGGCTCTTAGGTGGGGACTGGAAGGTGCAAGCTGGCATCCCGAGGAATTGTTGGAGGGCTCCTGGCCGGCTCCCTATTTCCCAAGTTAGGGAACTGTGCCGTGGCAACGTGCTCCAGGGCTCTATGAAGAAACTACACAAGTGCCCTAGCATCTGGACACTGGCCACAGAGTGGACCGAGATGGCTACTCAACATTAACCAGAGTAGTGCAACAGCCAGAAAGAAACCCTGGAGCCACAAACTGGCCATGGTGCTTAGGGAGAGAGCCTAGAGACAGACGTTAAACTGAAGCTGTAATTCGACTAGACTGTTTAAATAACCAAAAGCCAACAGAAATGCGTGGGATTTCTGACCGAAGTATTATTAAGGGAAGGATTTGGCTTTGTCAGAGTTGAAAGCAGTTACTGGAAGACGTGAACGTTTCCTGTTTATAACTGAATGAGTTGACACTCCTCAGAAACATCAGTTCCATAGGTTCGTATTATTAAGCACATGCATTTTGTGTGTGTTAGCGTGACAATTTATCATCCTCATCACCCATAGAAGGAAGGTGCATACTTCAGTTAGTCTAAAAAAAGTGTTTCTCGAACATTACTGTCAGAGTCCAGAACTCTCAATGTAAAAGAAAGTACTCTGGGGAGCCTGGGTAGCTCAGTGGGTTGAGCATCCAACTCTTTATTTTGGCTCAGGTCATGATCCCAGGGCCATGGGATTGAGCCCTGTGTTGGGCTCTGTGCTGAGCATGAAGCCTGCTTACAATTCTCTCTCTCAACCCCCACACTGCTGCCCCCCCAACTGAAAGAAAATACTCCGAACTTCTTTTCAATATTAATATAGGGTGATTGTTGTTCTTAATGAAAGTCATTCTGCAAATCCAAAAGTCAGTATGTAATATCATTGTGACATACATATTATACCTACCTAAATAATATTTGATTGTTTCTCATGGTAATGGTTTTAAAATATGATGAGCTTCTTAAATACTTTAAACTTCTTCTATCAGTTAGTAAGTGTTCAAGAATATAAGCTAATGTATATATTTAGCTAAAAATACTTCACATGTGTATATCTTACAATCATCCAAGTGCATTAACATTTATCTCATTTGATGCCAGTTGAATAGACAAAGTTTTATTACTCTCAATTTTTAGATGAATAAAACTGATTATGCAATAAAAATTATTTGTGAAAAAATTATATAAAGCAGTCCAAAGGCAAATATAATTCTTTTCCTATAGCAGAGGCATCATGCCTCTCTCTGCATCACTTTGGATAAAGAGAACGGGCTGTCATTCAGTAATGCTGAAAACTGCCATAACGTTGATTTGGAATTTATATGAAATAGCATGGCTCCATTTAAGACTTAACTCTTAAAAACATTTGTAACAATTTTTTTCTTTCAATGGGCTCAGGGAGAAGGATTATGGAAAATGCATCTCCAAGGTCATGTGCAATCAGAGACAAGACTGGAAAGTGAACCAGTTTACTTATAAATAAATCTAAAAAATACATGGATTCCAAAATTTTTATTGTATCTATTCTAAGAGATTCATGATGAATGGAGATTTTTGTAAAAGGAAATGGAGGGACGCCTGGGTGGTTCTGTTGGTTGGTTAAGTGTTCGACTCTTGATTTTGGCTCAGGTCATGATCTCATGGTTCATGAGTTCAAGCCCTGCATCAGACTTTGCACTTACAGTGGAGAGCTTGCTTGAGATTTTCTCTCTCCCCTGTCTTTGCCCCTCCCCTGCTCATGCTCACACACACACTCTCTCTCAAAATGAATAAATTTAAAAGAAAAAAGGAAGTGGAGGACCCCTACATTAGCCTCATTAAACAATCCTTAAGAATAAATAGCTTCATGAAATTAAAAGCCTTACATGAGAAATGAAATATTACTTGATGTTTGGTAGGTATTTCATTTTTTGATCACCTCAATGAGAATATATTTATAGTATTGAGTTACCTTAGGCATTTTATTTTTTAAAATTATTTACCATTCTTTGTTATTATGAAAAAGTACAGTTGGCCAGGTTCTCAACAAATTATCTTCAGTGTCTTGTGAAATCCATGGGTATGTGGCAGATCTTTGGTGATAGTGGGTATAGTTTGGTGTTACAACAATCTGGATGTAGTTTTCCTTAATTGGATTTTATTATTTTTTTAATTGTTTTTTTTTTTAAATGTTTTATTTATTTCTAGGAGAGAGCTAGAGACAGCATGAGCAGGGGAGGGTCAGAGAGAGAGGGAATCACAGACTCTGAAACAGGCTCCAGGCTCTGAGCTGGCAGTCAGCACAGAGCCCGATGCGGGGCTCGAACCCATGAACCGCGAGATCATGACCCAAGCGAAAGTCGGACGCTTAACCGACTAAGCCACCCAGGCACCCCTTTTAATTGTTTTTTAAATTTATTTTTGAGAAAGAGAGACAGAGTGCAAGTGGAAGAGGGGTAGAGAGAGGGAGACACAAAAATCTGAAGCAGGTTCTGGGCCTGCGCTGTTAGCACAGAGCCTGATGCCGGGTTCAAACTCACAAACCGTGAGATCATAACCTGAGCTGAAGTCAAATGCTTAACTAACTGAGCCACCCAGGTGCCCCAGCCTTAACTGGCTTTTAAATCCATTGTGTTTCAGATAAATAGACTAAAAAATATCAGGTTTGCCATTTGAACATTGTGTGAAAGATTCTGTCACTTGATTACATAACAAATAGTTTTCCTAACTTAGTCATGGGTTTTTAGAATCATACTCATCTATGACTAGCTTTTCCACTTTTATTTGGAAGCAGTGGGGTTACTGGATTGATAAAACAATGGATTGGGGGAGTTTTCCTGAAAAGAAATAAAGGTTTATGTTCTGTCTAATTCTGCCTAGGCAATATTCCTTCTTTTACTGTTCTTCTTTCATTCCTTAAAAAAATTTTTTAAGTTTATTTATTTTGATATATAGAGAGAGCTCAAGTATGAGCAGAGGAGGGGGTAGAAAGAGAGGGAGACAGAGAACCCCAAGCAGGCTCCAAACTGTCAGTGCCGAGCCTGACATGGGACTCAATCTCCTGAACCACGAGATCTTGACACGAGCCGAAATCAAGAGTCGGATACTTAACCGACTGAGCCACTCAGGCATCCCTTTCATTCCCTGTACCAAAAATAACCTGGCTTTAATTTAACCATTTTAGGATACAGGTTATTTTTTCCCTAAGAAAATTTTCCCTAAGAAAATTATTTTGCCCTAAGAAATGTATAATAACAGTCAATGTGTATCATTTTACCCAAACATCTTACTGCCTTTTAACAGTATTTTCTGGATAGTTTTATTTAAGAACTTCCTTCGTATATAATATCTACTGGATGCCAGGCACTTCATTAATCACGTTTTAAATATGATGAGAAAATTCTGTGAGGTTATCCCTGTTTGAGGTTGCCATTACAGAAGCACGAAGTTAAGTGACTTGCCCAGATCACATAGGTAGTTAGGGTTAGACCTGGGATCCATACCTGGAGACTTTGGCTCCAGGGTGTGTATTCTACACACACAACTTTTGTGGGTTGAGTGTAGTTTACTTTATTCATTTTCACAAAGGAGTATGAAGCCAATGGATTTAGGTGGTAGCTGCCTACTGACTCTTTACCTCCTCCATGGCTCTTATTCTGTTTCCTGCTCTATGTGTCTGGGCTTACTACTTCAGCCCAGGCCCTTACTCTTTGTCTCTTAGATAACTAAGCCTTTTAACTGTCTCCCTGCTCTAGGTTTCACGTTCCTTAGATTTGTGCTATAGAGAGCTGCCAGAGAGATTTTTCTAAATCACCTGTTATATCGCTGCTTGAAATACTTCAAAGTCTCCCCATCATAGTCATCAAAAGAACCATAACATTTAAAAAATCTTATGTACAGATAATTAAGTACTTTATGACTTCTTTCCTTCACATTAGCTTTACTGCCTTTTTTTCTTCTTTTCCACAGATGAGGAAGTTGAGACTTAGAGAAGTTAACTAAGTAATTTAAGATCTCATAGCTGGTAAATGGCAGGTCCAGGACCGAAGCCAGTGGATGCTCCCTGTACTATGGCTTGTTTACTGGCTCATGGCTCCACTGTGGTACCCATAATCTTCCGTGATCTGGTCCCTGCTGTACTGTACAGCCCAGTCTCCTGGTAGTCTCCTACATGTGCACTTAGCCATTTAAAAATATGACAGTTCTGTCAAAACTCTCTGCCTTTCATGCTACCAAGATTCATCTCTGCTCTGTCCTTGGCTGGAGGGCATGTCCCTTCCTTACTCTGGCACCTACCCCAATATCTTGGAGAAATTTTACTCATTCTGGACAATTCTGTTCAGAATCAGTTCTCTGAGAGATTTGACTCAATTTTCTAGTCAAGTTAGTAAGCACTTGCTCTGCTTTGTTGCCTTTATCACACACACTTTTCACTTCATGCCTCCATACCCTTTGCTGCCTGTGGGTGTAATTTTTGCTCACCTGTCTGTTTCTTCCATTAGACCAGAGGTGTCGAAAAATGTTTTGATGGTGGCTTTTTAAGTAAAACAATTTTCAGCATATCCCATTTATACATCATATGCACATAAATGATGTGTGTATATAATGGAATGTATAAATGAGATATTATTGACATATATATGTAATGCTGTGCTAATATTTTAGGTATAGTTTAAAATATATCAAAAAGAAAAGTTTAAAGAACAAAATAAATATGAAATCAGAAATATTTTTAAACTAATTTTTATTTTACTTTAATAGCACAAAAAGTCTTCTCACTCTTACAGAATGAGAACCAGAAAGTTTCTTTGTGGTTTGTTTTTTGTTTTGTTTCGTTTTTTTTGTGTGTTTTTTTTTTGTGAGAATAATATGATTGACAGACTCTATGATTCTGAAAATTGTAGTATGACCCCACGTGGTGTAATTCAGAGGTCTAATGTAATTTTAGTGTATTTCAATACTTGAATCTAAAGATTGTCTTAAGCATTAAGATAGGTAGATCCATATTGAAGAAACACTAATTGAAAATTATTTTTCATTCACAATTGATAATGCAGATGTTTTTGTTGTAATATGATGGGTAGGTCTCCATCTTCCCTACTAACCACGCTTTGTTCGAACAAACTAATGAGAGTAGGCTACACTTTAATATTTTAGTGTTAAAAGCTCACTGATATTTTTTACTTGAAAGACTGAAAACCTGTTAGAAATTCTTTTTTCTCTAGTTAAATGTGCAGATATGACATCTTAAAGAGTAACAAACACAATTAAAAAATTTTCAACTAGAAACGTCACATAATGATAGAAACATTTTCAACAACTCTTCAGAATCTTCTCTCTTTCATCTATTTCTTTCTTTGGAAAGTTGTTTTCAAAGCAATTAATGGTTAGGGGACATATTGTATTTATTATTCTAAAATACAGGACAGGTAACCATCGACTAAGAGCCACAAATTATTCCAGAAAAGATAAACAAATTTGGAGTATTCATTTATTCGTTGAATAAAACTCTGGGACATCTTTAGCTTCCCCAACTCTTACAAAGATTTGCAAGATATATCACTTGACCCTCAGTGATCTGAATTTCTATGTTACAATAACTTTGCTGGTCACTCCCAATATCACTGCAACATGTTTTAAAGATTCTAGTATGTTTTAAATGTGAGTTTTTGTAGAATTAATCGTATCGATGACTTCTGTAGCACTTCTGCACTCTGTCTTCAGTTTATTTTGCTGTATGAGCTTATCTTCAAATTATGCGCTGAATGGCAGGCACCTCCATAACCTTACCTTAGAACCCTTTCTTAGTTAATCTCCATTAAAACTGCTGCTTCCTCAGTGGTTTTATGTACATTTTTTCCATAAGACATTGATTTTTTAAAAAATTAAATAATTCATTAATTTCTGAGAGCTTGTCTCCATCATCTTCCTTGTTGGTTCTCCAAAAAAATAGTTCTTGATCTATAAAAGTATTGAACTAGAACCTAGGAAATGCCATAGGCTAGGACATACCAGAAACACGTTCTTTTATTTAACTTGACAACAAGTCTCCTTCAGCATGTAGTTTGTTCTAATAATATTTGTACCAGTTTCTTTTTTTTTTTTTTGCATCTTCAGTGATATTTGCTAACAAAAAATGTGTGTCAATTCGTTGCCAGTTGTACTGTTTAGCCATTTTTAAGTTACATCCATGAAGAACTTTCTAAATAATATGATTTGGTTTAAATTCTGTAAAGGTTTAAATTGAATATTGCCTGACTTCAACCATTGTAGAAAAAACAAGTCTAGAACGTTTTTATGTTCTGGCTGCTTTGTTATTAAATATCTTCTTAATTGACTACTTCACACTAACACTGGCTGATATAATTGAGTACAGTAAGGTAAAGCTCCTCTCTGATAACAATGAGTATAAATCCATATTCCCAATAGCTTCCTTGGTAATTTGGGATGTTTTACCTACTGTCATATGATTAGGCAGTAATGGTTTTTAATCTCACAATGTGGCTGAAGAAGAGTTTCTGTAGGATTATAGAGAAGGGTTAACTCTTCAATATTCTTGTTCCCTCATGCTTGAAATATGTTATCTTTATTTAATAGCTTCCTTTCAGAAATATTTTAAAACTTTTATCATTTTGTGAGAGTTGAAACTAGATAATAACATGGAAATTCACTTAATCAAGCACTGTAAAACATGATATACTATGCAGAGAAAAAGTGAACATGTGAGGAAGCACATTTCTTTGCCACCATGTTGGGAGGTCCTCAGTTCAGTGGAGTTGGAGTCACCTCAAGTACTGTATGAAATTCATAACTGCTTGGACCAGACTGGACCAGGGTACCTATGTCAGCCTTTACATTAACGTAAATTAAGCATTAGTTAGCACTCATTTCCTTCCCATTTCTTAGATGAAAAAAATATCCATAGGCATTCCAGTTGGCTTGGCAAATATGCGGGGGAAGCCTTTCAGGGGCATACACTGCAAGTACAAAAGGACCCTGGGACAGACAAATCTTTGGCAAGTTCAAGGAACCCCAAGGATGCCATGTGGCTGGCACATATTTCCATGAGAAATTGCTATAAGAAGTCCAGTGATAAAAATGAAAAACTCTCTTTCCTGAGAACCCTGGCCATGTGGTTATTTTCCCATAGTGAAATGATTAACATAGTATCCTTCTAGAACAACTTGGAATTGTCCTCTTCCTATTTCTTCCTCATCCATTTCAGCTTTTCATAATGCAGCTGCCTACTGACCAGTGTCTGGAACACTTTATTTAAATGAATAATTGCCACTGCCTCTTATGTAGAAGTTTGGTTAAAAATTATATTAAAGTAATCTTTCTCTGACTCTGAAATTGATTCTCCCAGTGTGAGAAGAAGAATTTAAGGAGTGTCAAGGAAAATTTGATACATAGATCCTGTTTATTTTGACCTTGATGTCAGGGTAAAGAAAAGCTTTATTATATTTTCTAGTATGTCTTAATTTCCTTTCCTCTTCAAAAAGGAGGCCATCTTATTTAGATATTGTTTGGGAACTGACCTATTGAAAGGACAAAAGCATTTAAAAATTTTTTTATTTTTTAAAACTTTATTATTAAAAATTTTTCTTTTAATGTTTGTTTATTTTTGGGAGAGAGGAGAGAGAGAGACAAAGTGTGAGTGGGGGAAGGGCAGGGAGAGAGAGACACACATACACAGAATCTGAAGCAGGCTCTAGGCCCTGAGCTGAGCTGTTAGCACAGNCTAATGTTTATTTATCTTTAAGAGAGAGACACAGACAGAGAGCACGAGTGGGGGAGGGGCAGAGAGAGAGGGAGACAGAATTCGAAGCAGGCTCCAGGCTCCAAACTGTCAGCTCAGAGCCTGATGNCCTGAGCTGAGCTGTTAGCACAGAGTTCGAAGTGGGGCTACAACCCAGGAACCATGAGGTCATGACCTGAGCTGAAGTCAGACACTTACTGACTCAGGCACCCAGGCGCCCCTAGTTTTTAATTTTTTTAAAATGCTTATTTTTATTTTTGAGAGAGAACATGAATGGGGTTGGGGCAGAGACAGAGGGAGACCAAGGCTCTGAAGAGGGCTCTGCACACTGACAGAAGTGAGCCTGATGTAGCGCTTGAACTCAGGAACCGCAAGATCATGACTTGAGCTGAAGTCCAAGGGACAAAAGCATTTTAATACTGGCTACCATTTCTGTGTATCTTTAAACACATTTTTTTCTGAGCCTCTGTTTCTTCATCTGTAAAATGGGGTGCTATGTAATGAAATTGCTGTTTTTGTAGAGAAAAAGTATCACCAGTTTAACAGGTGAATCTGAGATCCAAAGAATTGGTTAATAATACAGTATATGTTTCTAAAAAAATGTTTATTCATTTTTTGAGAGAGAAAGAGCATGCATGAGTGCCCGTATGTGAACAGGGGAGGGCGATAGAGGATCCAAAGTGGGCCCTGCACTGACAGCAGAGAGCTCAACACAGGGCTCAAACTTGCAAACCATGAGATTATGACCTGAGCCAAAGTCAGACACGCAACCAACTGAGCCACCCAGACACCCCAGTAATGTATCCTACCATACTTTGTAAGTATTGTGTATTCAGATATCACCTGGCACATAGTAATCATGCAATAAAGGAGTCTGTTATCATCATCATTATTCTAATTAGAGGAAGAAGTAACTGTTTTCTTTACAAGTTTATTTTTTCTCTAGAAATTAATAAAGACTAAACCAGTTCTTTGTACTCTTGGCATACAAATGGAAGAGCACAAAAGGCACATAGAATAATATGTGATGTTTCTTTCACTGACTGCCAATTTTCTTTTTTTATTAAAAATTTTTTAATGTTTACTTTTTATTAAAAAAATTTTTTTTACATTTACTTATTTCTGAGAGACAGAGTGAGACAGTGTGTGAGTGAGGGAGGGGCAGAGAGAGGGAGACACAGAATCCGAAGTAGGCCTCAGGCTCTGAGCTGTTAGCACAAAGCCCAATACAGGGCTCGAACCAATGAACTATGAGATCATGACCTGAGCTGAAGTTGGATGCTCAACCGACTGAGCCAACCAGGCACCCTAATGTTTATNCAATTTTCTTTTTTGATAAAATGCAACATTTCACAAAATGTGTGCAGTATCAATTAGTAACCAAGATTTCTTTGTTATGCAGTTTAACCAGTTTAAGGCCAAATAAAATTAAATGTTTGTCTTACTTAAAAGTAGTACAGATTTTTTAAAAGGAAAATACCCGGAAGTATAAAGAATTAATTGCATGGAGTTATGCTGAGCTCTAGACTCTGACTTGTTCAATCATACTAGGCTCTATGCCTTGGTTTCCTCCTTTGTGAAATACGGATAGTGTTAGGATGTATCTCTAAGGCTTATTTTCAGTGATAGAACTGTAAATATAAGTTACTTCACAGAGAGGGAACACCCAATGGTTTTGAAAAATCACTAGTATCACCTTTGTGGTTTTTAAACTTTTTTAAAAATAACTTTTGTGAAGTTGAAGGAATAGCTGCTGTCTTCTGTGCAATGCCTTTTGAGATCCAGATCTCAATGTCATTGGAAGTGCCCCTGCAGTCCTTGGGATTCCTCCCTGTGAGATGGCATTTAATGGTTTCAGAATGTGGCCTTACACTGACTGAGTAAGCCATGCCCCTTTCCTTGGAAACAGCATATGGAAATCATCACAAAGGAAAGGAATCATTTCAAGTGCTTTGAAAATATAAAAGAAAATAAATTGTCCCTGGTAAGTAAATATAGGACACTGATCTCTGAATAGCTAGGAAAACTCTGTGCCAGGGCCTTTGGCAAAGGCTAATGAGCATTCATTCCCTCCCCCACCTACCCCCGCACTCTTGTCTTCTAAATTAGAAGAACTTATTACTATATAAGGCTGCTTTTTCTAAGTAAATGATAATACATTAAGCTCTTGGTGTTTTTAGCTTTCCAAACAGTGGTGAGTTATTTTCATCAGTCAACCTCAAGCTGAAATGAAAAACAAAATTTGTGAAAGGCTCAGGCCTTGGGAATCAGATACTACCTTAGAAGTCCCCTTTATTTTGATTTCTTTTGTGAAAAATATAACATTTCCCATTGGATGGTGCTTAGCATGACTGATACTAGACTGAATTGTGTAAATATTATATTACATTTATTGGTTGCTGCAGGGAGTCCAAGCGCAGTGATCCATTTTTGGGTCTCCAATCTCTGGCTGCCTGCCTGCCAGATGGAAAAATGTTGATCAGAACGATTTCATCCTGAGGCAGAGCTGCTGCGATCTGGAAAGGAAACACATCACTGGATGCTTCCTCTGTGCCCAGATGACCCTATAGCTTCACGTTGAGTGAGTTACCTAGGTTCCTTCAGGGCTGAGAGTAGACACAAATTCAATTAAAGATCCCATTATGATATTTATTCCTTTCTGTTCTTTATTACCTTCACAACTCTGACTCTCTGCTCCTCTTTCTTATTTGAGAAGGAAAATTCCTTCTTCTCTGCCCTAACTGCCCCCATTGTCTTAATTGCTATTCTTTTTATGCCTCTTATTTCTCACGTAGCTTCCTAAACAAATTAAAACATCAAATCTGATGTTGTTTTACCTGCAGAAGAAAGAGGATTGTGTGTGTGTGTGTGTGTGAGAGAAATAGAGAGAGAAAGAGAGAGAAAGTTAGAGATTGAGCATAAATAGAAAGTTCTGCATAAGTCATGGAAACGTAACCACATACCAGATTTTTTGATTCAGGCATAAGATGAACTAGTATGGAGTATTATTTTGTCCTTACGTGCATTTTCCAGGAGTGTGTTTTCAGTAGTCCAGCACTTCACTCATAGAAACTCTTTTTTAAGTTTTTTAAGGCCCTTTACCTCCTTTCACTCTTTCTGGTCTGAGCAGCTTTCTTCCTCCTCTGAGGCTGCTCTCATTTTCTCCCAACATGACGTGTTTATTCTTCCCCCAGTCCTCTGTAACTTTGCCCATGATCTCTTCTGAAATAGGATGTTGTATTTATTTCTCCCAGGCACATTGTAAGTATGCAATAAAGACTATTAATTTTTAATTCATCAGTTAATAGTGACTCCTATTTTTAATTTACCAAGGGATAAAATTACATTCAGGCAAAAATAAATACATATTATTTGAGGAAGTTTATAAACTTCATCAGAACCGTTAAGGATGAAAACATGAGTTGAAGTTCACAGTCTGCATCAAAGGCAAGTGGGAACCTGAAGACACTTAGGCTTCAGGTTTGAAGAAAAGGGTAGAGACCAGGGAGAAGGGGACAGGCATGGCAGGGACTGGGGTCTGTAGCACAGCATGAAACAAGGACATCGTCAGATGCTCAACCAACTGAGCCACCCAGGGGCCCGGAAAGGGCAATTCTTTACACAGCATTTTATTGGAATTTGATTTGCCTTTCTCCAAATTATAATTTACGAGACATATTTGTAAAAACAAAAACAAAAACAAAACACCAAAAAAAAACCCACCAAAAAATAAAACAAAAATTCTCAAAATGGTATCAATTGAATCTGTTCTTTCACTAGATTTTCTTTTTTTATGCTTAAAATTGTATTGCAGTGAATTACCATTGAACTCTGAATTTCTTATGCTTTTTTTGGAAATACTTGATTCTTTATATTTTTCTAAATAATGAGAATTCCCTATTATATGCTAAAATAACCAATATATTTTTAAAATATCATTAAGAATTTGTGGATATAAACACAATTGATGTTTTTAGAAATCTAACTTCTTTACTCAGACTGTGAATCTGACATGATTTATAAGTTTAAGTTTTGTTCTCTTTACTTTACTAGAAACCCCAAAAAGATGGTGGATGTGAACCATCTCCAGTAAAATCACTCATTCTGACCTAGCTCNCTTCCTTTAGGTTTTCACACTACTGCTAAACTGGAACCCTTACTCTGCCCCGCTGTCCTGGAGCCAAGGTGGCAGAGGGTGAGGTCAGGGCATGATACACTTTCCTATTTTGCACTCAAACAAGCAGCTATTACTGTTTTGATAGAGGCATTTCTCATTAGTGTTTATACTTAAAATGTTTTTCTTTTCCACACTTATATTGGGTCCTTGCTCTTTGAAAGCAAGACCACAGCCATTGGCATCTTGTAAAATAGCACTCTTCAAGGTGGATGATGTACATATATGTTACATATATGTATAACTAGGTACTTAAAGCAGGTTTATATAGTCATTGAAAGGTTTTGAATAAATAAATGAATGACTGGATGTACATCTGTTATTCTTTAGTGTGAGAATGTCAACCAGTGAAAAGCCTGAAGCTTTGTATGATGCTTTTTTAAATGAACAATTTATTTAAGGGGCAATAAGAATAATACTATATATGTTTTATATGTGTGTGTTCATATTTTTGTTTGATATTATGTAGTAACAAGATACCAGTCCAAGGGATGCAGTGAAAAGACTGAACTGAACTGGAAATCAGGAGGCCTGAATTCTAGGAATGGATCTAAATTGACTTTACTCTGTGACCTTTAAGTATGATGTCACTAAAACTATCTGGCTCTGAGTTTCTCTACTTATAAAATGAAAAATTTAGAATGGATGATTAGATGGTTTTAAGGTTTATTTAAGCTAGAATCTATTTTAAACCGAGAAGATAATAGGTCAAAGAAACTGCCCATGGATGGTCATATTTTCTCCATTAATTTGAAAAATAAAGCAGTATTATTTGGAAAGGGCAATTTTTTTTTTGTTTACTTGTTTATTTTTTGAGAGAGGGAGGAAGCCGGGGAAGGGCAGAGAGAGAGGGAGAAAAAAATCCCAAGCAGGCTCCGTACTGTCAGCGCAGAGCCAGATGTGGGGCTTGAACTCATGAACTTGGAGATTATGACCTGAGCTGAAACCAGGAGTCAGATGCTCAACCAACTGAGCCACCCAGGGGCCCGGAAAGGGCAATTCTTTACACAGCATTTTATTGGAATTTGATTTGCCTTTCTCCAAATTATAATTTACGAGACATATTTGTAAAAACAAAAACAAAAACAAAACACCAAAAAAAAACCCACCAAAAAATAAAACAAAAATTCTCAAAATGGTATCAATTGAATCTGTTCTTTCACTAGATTTTCTTTTTTTATGCTTAAAATTGTATTGCAGTGAATTACCATTGAACTCTGAATTTCTTATGCTTTTTTTGGAAATACTTGATTCTTTATATTTTTCTAAATAATGAGAATTCCCTATTATATGCTAAAATAACCAATATATTTTTAAAATATCATTAAGAATTTGTGGATATAAACACAATTGATGTTTTTAGAAATCTAACTTCTTTACTCAGACTGTGAATCTGACATGATTTATAAGTTTAAGTTTTGTTCTCTTTACTTTACTAGAAACCCCAAAAAGATGGTGGATGTGAACCATCTCCAGTAAAATCACTCATTCTGACCTAGCTCTTAACTTCTATGATGTATTCTAATTAGATGAGGAAGAGGGAATTTGTTTTATATTACTCATCTATTTCTCAAACTTCTCTCATTTGGGAAAAATGTGTCAGGAAGAAAAAGGAGAGAGTTTTTAGCATAGTTGTACTTGATTAGTTTAGTTCCCTAACTCAAAGTGCAGGATTTTGAATCAAATCATGTTTCCTTCCTACAAATGGATTGCTCATGGTTTATGTTTTTTTATAAAAAGGGAAAATAGCTAGAATTGAAACTGGCTTTTATTTTTGGATTATAAAAGATGACACATCGTTATTGTTTAAAAAAAGGATTCAAACATTACAGAAAAGCATAAAAATAAAAATCATACAACCCAGAAATGACACATTATTAAAATTTCAGTGAATATTTTTTTAGACCCCCTCTTCCAGCATACGAAGTACCTTACAATCACACTTACATTCAATTCTGTGTGAAATGTTGGTACTAAATGTCCTTGCTTATTAAGCAACACAGCATGAACACCATGCTGTGTCAATGAATACTAATTTATATCATATTTAAAAAAAAATTTTTAACATTTATTTCTTTTTGAGAGAGAGAGACAGAGCAGAAGCATGGGAGGGGCAGAGAGACAGAGAAACAGAATCTAAAGCAGGCTCTAGGCTTTGAGCTGTCAGCGCAGAGCCCAGTGCAGGGCTGGAACTCACAAACTGCAAGATCATGACCTGAGCCGAAGTCTGACACTTAACTAACTGAACCACTCAGGTGCCTCTACATCATGATTTTAATGGCTGCATACTATTGCATTGTATGCACACACCACAATTTGTGTAATCCATTTCCTATGGAAGTTATTTCTAACTTTTCACTGTTAAAATTAGTGCCAAGATGAATACTTTTATCTATAAAATATATTTGTGTACTGTTCTGGTCATTCCTATGGAAANTTTTTGGTAATATATATTTTGGTAAAAATGAAGACTATGTAAATTTGAGGGCATTATATATACATAATGAGAGATTTTCTTATTATGCATATGTTACTCATTATTATACTGGCAAGTATAAGTATTTTTATACTTATGATAAAATAAGCCAACATAAAGGTCAAATAATCTGTGTAACATAGTTTCATCTTTAATCATTTAAAAATACTGGTACTGATTTGTAACTTAAAACATGTCTTGAAAGAAAAATTTTTGATATAAAAAATCTCCCACTTGTTTCAGTCATACTATATTTCTAGATTGTTTCAGGAAAAAGGATAAAAATTTGCAAAAAATGATTAGGGTCTTAAAAGTAATGGAAAAAAAGTATTAATGCCTATATCCATGATATCTCTTTTTTAATTAAAAAATTTTTTTAACATTTATTCATTTTTGAGAGACAGAGACAGGTATGAGCAGCGGAGGGACAGAGAGAGAGAGAGACACAGAATCTGAAACAGGCTCCAGGCTCTGAGCTGTCAGCACAGAGCCCGACATGGGGCTCAAACTCATGAACTCCAAGATCATGACCTGAGCTGATGGGACACCCAACTGACTGAGCCCCTCAGGCACCCCTATCCATGATTTCTCAATAAGGCTATTTAAAGGACAAAAAAAAGGGGAGGGAGGGTTCTAAACAAGAGAATTTATTGGAATTATACCAGTAGCCACACCCTTATCCACCATTCCCATTGAAGGGCACTCAGTAATACAGTATTCTTCCAGGCAAAGCCCAAGGTATCTTTTCTCTAAAGACATTTTAAAAAATGTGTGGGGAGCATGAAGACATTTTTTGTGGTTAATAATACCCCAGAATGAAGATTTTCTCATTCCAGCACAGTAAGAAATGGCTTGTGGTCTGAAGCTTGACACCGTGCTCTTCCTCACACCACACAAAGCTCCTAGTTAAAAACTATACAAATGGGAGGCCACCCAAGGATTACCAAGCATATTAAGAGAGTCAGGAAGATGGAATAGAAAGGCCAAATATACAAATAGAAAACATGATCCTAGAGGAAACACAATTTTGGGAATAGGAACAAAAAAAATGCCTAATATAGCCAACAAGATTCAACAAGATTTATAACCATAAAAGAAAAAGGATGATTTACATTGATCACTTAAATATAAATAATATGAAGAAATAGAAAATATTGAAAGCAAAGTCGAGATAATCTTCCAGAATGCAGATAAAAAGACAAAAAAAATATATACAGAAACCAGCCAGAAGATGCAATATCTAATAGAAGACCCAAAAGAAGAGAACAGAGAAAATGGATAGGAGGAAATTATCAAGAACTGGAAAAGCCTTTCTTAGGCTTCCAGAAGGACAAAACTAAATTGATCTATGGAATATGAGAATGAAAAAGAAATAGCATTTCTCATGATTAACCTTGGATATTAGAAAACTAATTACAAAAAATAAAACAAAGTAAACCAGAATGTGTTTTGAAAGGATGTATGGAGATAAAGTAGTTATACATTAAAAAAAAAAAAAAGTATTAATGCCCAGAGTATCAGGGTTTACAGCTTTCCATGGAGTTATCAAGAGAGGATAGTCAGATAAATCAGATTTTTAAAAATCTTATTTTAAAGGAGCAACTAGGTGACTCAGTAGGTTGAGCATCTGAATCTCATGTCAGCTCAGGTCATGATCCTGGCAGGGGTCATGGGATCTAGCCCTGCATGGAGCTCTGTGCTCGGCATGGAGCCTGCTTGAGATTCTCTCTCTGGCCCTCTTCCCTGTTAGTGCTCTCTTTCTAAACATATATATATATTTATGTAAATATGTTATAAGATTATATGCTATGAAATTAAAAATTTAATTTTTAATATAGTTTATATAATTTTATCTTAATATAGTTTAAAGGTCTTTTTTTGCTCTTAGAGAAGGATAATTTATTTTGTAAAAGATCAGGCCTGTGTAATATAAAGCATGGAGGAATGACCCCCTCTGGTCCACTGTTCAGTTCTCCGGCACAACAGAGGGGCCTCTAGACAGGCCCTGCAGCCTAACCTGGAATCCGGGTCTCTGGGAATGACTGCGCTGATACAGAGTGCACGGCTTATCTGGACTCTCAAAAAAGTACCAGTGACTGTAAATTCACTCTGATGATAACATAATATGAAAGACAAATCTCCTTACATAGAAAATGGAAAGGATGGGAACTTATATACCTGTGGACCGTCTAGTCCATTTATATGACCCTTAGTTTATACATGTGGGAGACCATCTAATCCATTGACACAGACCTTAGTTTAATTTTTTTGTTTTTGTTTTTGACCCTTAGTTTATTTTTGTGGCGGTAACGGAGCTGGTCCTGAGGTAGCCCAAGCTAAAAATGTATCGGTAGGGGGCTGGATGTGTAGGAGTGGGCATGTTTGGGTGCGTGGGAGAAGAGCAGATACCTTCGGAAATGGAGAGGCCTGTTTCCTGGCCTTGCCCAGGGACAACCTCTCACAGCGGTAGAGAGAGATTAGGTGGCAGCAGTAGAAACTATTTTCTGTGAAACTGAGGGCCTTAGCTGTGCCGCAGTCCAGGTGACAGTGTGTGACACAGCACTGTGGAGGGGTGTGTTCGGGCCTTTCCTTCTCATGCTCACTGAGGCTAAGGCAGAAGGAGGAGATGGCAAGGGCGGAAGACACTGCAGTGTAACCCCTTCAGGGCTTTGCAGCTGTACAGCTTTGTACATGGGAGACACAACTCTTCTAGCAGACAGGCAGCTTTGTCTTGGAGGTCTCTGCAAGGAGTGGTGGACAGGGGCATCCAGGGATGGAGTGGGGGCCACACCCATCCGCGGGAAGGTAGTAGCGCAAGCATGTGAATTAACTCTACCTGGGCACGGAGGAGGAAGTAGCAAATTTCCAATTATTAGCGTTCCTGGGGACATTGTGATGACACTTATATCTGTGTGATTCCCAGAGCCCCGATGCCCTGGGTCCGTATCTCTGACTCCTTCCACGAGTTGGTATCCACATACGGAAAGCTTATCTGTAAACTAAAATAATTACAAATGAGATGACACAGCAATTGCACAATGGCATTTACTGATCCCTCACAGTGAGTTCTTGGTCTCACCCATGTGCTGAAAACAGATGAACTGAGCATGATGCCTCCCCCTTTTTTCTCCATTTTCTGAGTCTGTGTTTGGCAGTGACCCCCAAATCATTAATCTAGCTAAAGTATTGAAGGTTCACCAGTCCCTTCTGTGTTGCTGCTTTTAATCTTAGATTCTGTCTTTGCAGCAACACATGTTGCTGTTTCTCACTCTTGTTTTAGCTGTAAAGGTTGCTCAGGGTGCAATGAGAAACCCTGACACTGTAACCGCAAACCCTTCATTTGAACCAGTTCCTCCTTGGGATAGGACGGCATTATGAAAAAGGATGTCAGTATAGAATGCGGACGGTATCACTCAGCTTTTCCTTTTCTGTGCAGGGATTTTGTTTGGCCCTCTGTCCCTTAACTTGCTTTTGACCTTGCAGAACATGCCTACACTCGTATCTAAAAGAGAAGCCTCACACTGGGAATTTCCAGTTTCACAGCATTCAGAATCAATCTTCATGAGCACAAATGCTTAGAAATGACTTATTTAATTTGGTTTATGTACATGTGTTTATGGGAAATACGGTGTTTTTAAAATTTGCCAGTCTCAGCTAATTGATAAGATGGGGTGCATGGATCTCCAAAAAAAGAGAAGAGTGCTTTTAGGGACTAAGTGACTTTAGAGGACTTTAACTGACTACCTGTAAACATTTCATAAAAGAAGTTACATTGTTTAAAAGCCTAGTGTGTGGGTAGATGAGTTGCAGGGGTGGGGAGACCCTAATCTAATAGTTTAAGATAAATTAAAGAGCACAGCACCAGAACAAATCTTTCTTATTCTATGCAGCCATTTCCCACCTAATGATCTTTCAGAGGTTAGGTCAGCCCAGTTGTTTTAGTGAATCCTTTCAAACAAAATCTGAGTAGCTTATTTTCTAAAACTGTCAATGCTGCATATTGTCAATGAGTCTGCATTTGGTACTTCATCATATCCTGTTAATTTATTTGATTTTTTCACAAGTGTGTGGTGTCTCCCCCCAAGATGCTAAGTCCCTTAAAGGCAGGGATTATATTTTACATTTCTTTTTCTCATGGTTTCTTACACATAGAAGACCCTTAAGACCCTTGATAAATACCCAGAGATCTATTCTGGATTTTTCTATTCATCATCTCCCCCTTAGTTCTTTCATTGCTGGGTACCACCGTTACTGTCAGATGGATACAGATAAGAAAATATTTTCATTTAATAAAATCTTATGGATACATAGGTAGAATTTTGAAGCAAATTTATTTGAATTACTGAGATTGCTATCATTTTATGCAATCCTTGGTTGCAGTATCATGGATAATTGGAAATTGCATGCATTACACCTCCATGAACCTTCTTGGGAATCTATTAATATGGATCAGTCACATAGACTTCTCTGCTTCTCTCTTATAAACTCCAGATGTATGTCTGAGATTAATTCAATCTTTGTTTTTCCCCCTTCACCATTTGTTTTTCTATTGAATCTAGTCACCTTTCAAGCAGCTGGGGTGGAAATATCAATATATTCTTTTGCCTAATCCTTTGTTCTTTCTTTTATTGTTTTATTTTCTTTGTGCATGCATAAAAGTTTCTTGGCATGCTCCTAAGATCACATTAAAAACTCTATACTCTTTCTTTATAGTTTGCAGGATATTTCTGTGTCAAAGTTAAAGGAAAACTTTTTGTGTGAGAGGTCATAATGAAGGTCATGCCATTTCACTATCGTGGGAAGAGTTAAGAAATACTACCATTTAGAAGGTCTTTGGATCATTAATTCTAGGAGTTGAGATGAGACATGTACTAAAAATCATTTTGTTTACGAGTCTCATTTTTATCCAGAGATCTTTTTTCTCCCTTTATAATAGGTATATATACAATGAGAACACAGTCTTATTTCATAAAGAGAAATTTCCCTGGAGGCACAGGCATGAATTAACAGGTTACACTAATTGGCAGGATTGAGTCTACATGCAAAATAAAATTGATTGCAGAATGGCAACAACTGAAAAATAAGGAAAGTATTA
Organism: Crocuta crocuta; assembly: GCF_008692635.1. Taxonomy (NCBI): domain Eukaryota; kingdom Metazoa; phylum Chordata; class Mammalia; order Carnivora; family Hyaenidae; genus Crocuta; species Crocuta crocuta. The sequence continues at coordinate 36,666 of NW_027527963.1, forward strand.
ATAGGATCATAAAAACTTATAGTTGAAAGAGACCTCTCATTTGATACAACTTGTCTGTGGATAGAGGACTTCTTTTTACAAAATCACTGATAGATAAACAACAAGCCTTTTAGAAAATAGTTCTGGTAATGGGACCCAATGAAATCTAAATAATTTATTGTTGGTCACTGTTACACAAAAAATTTTTTTCTTCATATTTAGATGAAATTTTCCTTATAATTCTTGCTTAACTATGCCTTTAGTGAAATATAGAATAAGTGTAATCCTTCCTATGACAGCTGTTCAGATTAAGACTTCTAGGAACGTCAGTTGTTCTTTTCCATAACTTATCCTTGTAATGGAATACATCTGCCTCAAAGCTTTAGCTGTACCAGGGTTTTATTTAGTTGGCTAAGCTCACTGCTAATTAACACTGAGATTCAGCAGTTATAAAATAATCCCAGGTTATCATTATTAAAGATAGTGTTGTGCTAAGTGCTTGGTTATTGTTTATGTTTGTAGTTTCAACTTCATACTAAGAATATTTTTCATCTAACTTTCCAAATTGTGTCCACGATCATTAGGGTTGCTATTTCAGGGTAAAATCAACTCACTTACCAGATTTATGGATTCCGTCTAATTTTTAGCTTCTGCTTCTGCTATTCATTTTAATTTGACAAGCATATTTGCCATTTGCTTTATGAAAAGTACTATTCCAATATGTATTCCCAATACCATGAAGCATTTCTCCATATCTCAGCAGACACTGGATACCTACAAATTTGACTCAATTTTGACCCAATCTACACAGAATAGCATCAGATCCCACAGGCAGAGGGCTCAGTCCTACAAGATTGCTATCTCTTCAGACTCCAGTCACAAGTCCAGATTGTTTTTTGTGCTTCTGACCTACTGGCTATAAATTAGAGGCTTCCAAGACCCCCTCTTTGGGTTGGGTTAATTTGCAGGGGGAGCTCACAGAACTCAAAGAAACATTTACTTACACTTATCAGTTTATTATAAAAGACATTATAAAGGATATAGTTGAACAGTCAGATGAAGAGTACATAGTGTGAGGTCAAGAAGGGTTCTGAGTGCAAGAGCTTCTCTGTAGCCATTGAACTGGGGTGTGCCACTCTCCCAGCAAGTGGATGCATTCGCTAACCTGGAAGCTCATCAAATCTTATTGTGCATGATTTTTATAGAGCTTAATCTGGAGTGCTCTCCTTCTCCTTCCCAGGGGTCAGTGGGTAGGGCTGAAATTTCTAAGCCTTAAATTATTTGTTTTTTTCTGGTGACCGCCCCATCCTGAGGCTATCTAGGGATCCCACCCAAAGTCACTTCATTAAATAAATTCAGGTGTGCTCACAAAGGCTCCTTATGAGTAACTAAAAGCATTCCTATCACTCAGGAAATTCCAAGTGTTTAGGAGCTTCATGCCAGGTACCAAGGACAAAGGCTAACTATATTTCTGATATACCACAACTATGCTAAATTCTGAGGTGAATAAGACATTACCCTTGCTTTTAAGAAACTAAATTTCCATGGAAAAGGCAGATTTATAATTATTATACAAGATGCCAAGGCTTTAAAAAGATATATATATATATTATTTTAAAAAGATATAAATTATATATATATAATATATAAAATAAGAATCATGAGTAACCTAATTCTGTTACTCACTATTCAAACCAGACCTTGAATTGTACAAAGCCATCCCAGGCCTAGGGAGCCTGGAGTCCATTGAACAAGGACGCAAGAGCCGGTAAGAATAAGGCATGTTCAGCAAATGACAAGCAGCTGCAGAAACCAGAATGGGACATTGTTCATTTCTAGTGTTATAGTGATCGCTTTTATGAGTATTTGATAAATTTTCGTGAATTATGTATAATACAGAATGCAATCAGTTCAGATTCAAAATATTCCTCTTTGGTGTCTGAGCCTTCTTTCCTTTATGGTTTTGCTTTTTTTGTACATGCATAAAGGCTTGTTGGCATGTTCTTGTGATAGCATTCAAAAGTCTACACTCACTTTCCATAGTTTGCATGAAGTCTTTGTGTCACAGTCAATAAGAAACTCTTCATGAGAAAGACTGTAATGAAAATCTTCCCAGCTCACCACCATGGAAAGAGTTAAAAAAGACTAAATTTAGAATTTCTTAAATTTATTATCTTAGAAGTTGAGAAGAATAAGATTAATAGTTACTGTCTTCTTTCTTCCAACTCATCGTCTTGTTCACCATAAAGTCTTTTTTTTAAACTTGTATTGAAGAGTTTTAAACAGGGGCATTGCAAGATCTGGTGTGTGCTTGGGAAGTTGACTTAATGGCAGCATGGAGGTGGCTTGAAGGGTGGAGCTTGGAGGATGGAGAACAGTTAGGGGGAGTATATAATACTCAAGTGACTGATAATGACACTAGACTAGACTATAGCACTGGGCTGGAAAAGAAGAAGCAGGCAAATTAGAAAGATACAGGATGTGGATGGCAAGAATAGTGGGCAATAATTTGGAGGATGGATGTGGCATTTATTGAAATGTGTAGCAGGAAAAGTTATGAGGAAACAGTTATGGGGAAAAGAAAATCAATTTACTTTTGAATAAATTGAATTTGAATTATCTGTGGGACACACAGAAGAAGCTATATAACAAAGTGCTAATAGAATCAATCCGGGCTTGGGAGAGTGGCCAGTGTAGAGGAAATCTGGGGTTATTAGTTGAAATAGATGAAGCAAGAAGCAGAGGACAGAGAAACATGAAAAAAATCAATATATAAAGTCTGGTCAGAGAAAGAGGAGACAATGAAAGATGTTAAAGGAGGTCACTGGAAAGCTAGAACACACGTATTTCTGATAAGTTAAGAATGGAAAATATTTCAGGAATGGGTTATCAGTGACAAAGGAAGAAGACTGTAAGACCATATCATACATACCTGGGAAGTTGTTGGTGATTGTTTCTCACTGTGATGGTAGAGATGGAAGTCACGTTGAAGGTGGCTGTTTAGTGGATGGGAACCAGAGGAGAGCACGTGGAGACAAAGCACAGAAAACTTTGTTTAAAATTAGCAGTGAAGGAAAGATAACAAAGAAGATGTGAGAAGACAGGAGGAGTAAAGATTGCATCTATTTGAAGGATAAGATGGTCCAGGAGTATTTTTCATGGAAAGAGAGAGAGAAAAAGAATGTATGTAAGACAAAGCAGTTACCCTTAAGGAAAATCAGCGGAGTTGGAAGGATTAAATCCACTGAACTTAGTTCTAAATGTGTTGATATTTTATATATTTCGTTTTGTAATTAGAAGTGTTTTTTTATATCATGAGAAATATTAAATGATAAAAGTTCTATAAAAAGAAAATGAGATCATTATCAGAAAGCTTTCTAAAGCATTTGAGTCATGGACTGTGAAATTTATTTATGTTTATTTGTTTATTTGTTTAAATTATTCTATTAGGGTGCCTGGGTGGCTCAGTTGGTTGGGCATTTGACTTCAGCTCAGGTCATGATCTCAGAGTTCGTGGATTTAAGCCCCACGTCAGGCACTGTGCTGACAGCTCAAAGCCTGGAGCCTGCTTTGGATTCTTTGTCTCCCTCTCTCTCTGCCTCTGCTCTGTCTGTCTCTCTCTCAAGAATGAGTAAACATTAGGGGTGCCTGGGTGGCTCAGTTGGTTAAGCATCCAACTTAAGCTCAGGTCGTGATATCATGGCTTGGCTCATGAGTTCAAGCCCCGCATCAGGCTCTGTGCTGACAGCTCATAGCCTGGAGCCTGCTTCCAATTCTGTGTCTCCCTCTCTCTGCCCCTCTCCCACTCACATCTCTCTATCTGTCTCAAAAATAAATAAACATTAAAAAATTTAAAAAAAAAAGAATGAATAAACATTTTAAAATATTAAAAAAAAGAGAGAAATTAAACTTCTTTTATACTTTGGGCAAGTTGAGCACAGAACTGGAATAATTATACTCCTTAGTTTATAGCATATTTCTTAAGTTAGTTTTAATAATATCATAAGCACACATGATCCCAACTCTCTAAACAAAAACTGAAAAAATAGCCTACATCTAACATTATGTCCTCCATAAATCACTCTGCTTCTCCCCACCTGAGGTAGTCATCATCTTGAAATCTGTATTCATCATTACTTACATTTGTTTTTATGGAATATTTATGCATACTTAAGAAGTAGGTATTTTTATTTTAGTTGTTTTTAACTTTAAAAAATACTGTGTTTTATGTAGTCTTTGGAGACTTTTTTTCACTTAAGACATTGTCACTAGGATATATTCATATGGCTGCAATTTTGGTTCATTTGTTTTGTGTAATTCCATTGTGTGAATACCCATAGTTTACTCACCACTCTTTTTTTTTTCTTTTTTCTTTTTTTCTTTTTTGGTTGATGAGCATGTGTGTTGTTCCAGGTTTTTACTATTGTGAATAGTGGTAATAGAACATATCTCTGTAGCCAAGGCTATTTTTCGTTGTATATTTAGTTGTATATTTAGTTGTATATATTCCAGGAGTGGAATTGCTGGGTCATGTTTGTGAAAGATCAGGTTTGGAAAATGCCAAACTCTTTTTCAAGTGATGTATGATTTTACAATTTCATCAGCAACGTATAAGGCATCCCGTGGCTACACATTTTCTCCAACAGTTGATATGATCAGAGTTTTTAATTTTGTCATTCTTCTGGTTGTAAAATGGTATCTTGTTATGGCCTCCATTTGTATTTATATGACCATTGTGCAAGTTGAATAGCTCTTCCTATGTTTACTGGCTATATGTGTTTTCTCTTCTGTGAATTGCCTGTTAATATCTTTACAAACTTTTTCATTAGGTTATTTCTGTTCTTCATATTGACTAGTATAAGTGAAGAACCTAAGAAACGTCATTTTGAGATTAAGGCCTCCCTTAAGAGCAACCTCGAGCTGCACGTAGCCCCAGTTCCTCAGATTGCTCAAGGCTAAAGCCATCCTCCGACTGCACTCAGGTCAGCTAATCAAAAAACATTCCTGTGGTCTGAGTCAAGGCTGGGAACTGTAGACAGTTATTCTGTACAAACTAGCCAATTTCTCACTGCTTGCCTGAACCCCACGTGGGCCCTTTGAACTCACCTCATAATTGGTCATTTTCAAAGGATCCTCAAAAGTCATGATTGGGTCCCACCAAAAGTAATGAACACCTCACAGATACTGAATAGTCAAAGCTGTTACCATGGGTGCTGCTGCTGTACAATTGTAATTGGTGCTTATGTGATGATGCTACATGTACAACGTGTGCACTGTATCACCCCCGTCCCTTACCCCTTCAAAACCCTGCTCACTATTGTTCAGGGTTTCACCTTCTGCCACTACACTGGTAGGCGGGTGAGCCCCTGCTCGAGCTTGTAATAAAGACCCTTTTGTACTTGCATCGGTGTTGGCTCCTTGGGGGTCTCAGGGGACTCGAGAATTGGGCACAACATAAGTACTTTACATTTCCTTTATATTAAACCTTGTCGGTTGTATGTATAGTGAATGACCTCCAATTTTATAACCTGTCTTTTCATGTTATTTAAGATTTCTTTTGATGAATAAAAATTTTAATATATAATCAAACATAAATATTTTTCTTTTATACTAACGTTTTTAGGTCTTCTTAGAGAAATCTTTTACGTACGCGTACTCTAAGAAATATACGCTTATATTTCCTATAAGATCTTAGTTTTTAAACTATTATTTTAGAAATTTTTTTCCAAGATGTTTTACCAGGTGTGTTTTTTAAATAAACACTATTTCTCTTAATAATGCTGTTCTTTACATTACAGAGCATTTTTGTTGCTTTAAAAATGTCTGTTTTAATCATCTTGGAGATTAAAAGTAAATTGATTAAAAACAAATAAAAAAGGGGCTCCTGAGTGGCTCAGTTGGTTAAGCGTCCAACTTCAGCTCAGGTCATGATCACAGCTTGTGAGTTCAAGCCCTGCATTAGGCTCTGTGCTGACAGCTCAGAGCCTGGAGGGTGCTTTGGATTCTGTGCCCCCCTCTCTTTCCTCCCCTCCCCTCCTCATGCTCTCTCTCTCTCTCTCTCTCCTCTCAAAAATAAATAAACATTAACAAATTAAAAAACAAACAAAAAACCCCTTAGATTGAGAGAATTCTACCATTGCAATTCCCTGACTGAATAATGGTATCAGGATGTTTTGACTTAGCAGATGGGAATTAAGTGTTTTAATTTTTGAATTCTTTTCAGCTACAGCTTTGTTGCTCATCTGAAAGTAGAAAGAATTTAGTCAAAAACATAACCTAGTTTTATACTATGCATATATGTAGATGAGTATCCCATATTATATATGACTTCCAGGCACCAACACTAATAAAATATTTCAATCTATAAGAATGATTTTGTTACTGAATGAACATTAATTACTTGTGCTTTTAATGTTTCTTTATTTTTTTTGAGAGAGACAAAGATAGTCAGAGTGTGAGTAGGGGAAGGGCAGAGAGAGAGGGAGACACAGAATCTGAAACAGGCCCCAGGCTCCGAGCTGCCAGGACAGAACAGGAAGGAACTCACAAACCACAAGATCATGACCTGAGGCGAAGTCGGCTGCTTAACCAATTGAGCCACCCAGGTTCCCCAGATTATTTGTGCTTTTAAAAAAAGAATTTCCATATGCAGGAGTCACTCTCCAGATCATTCTAAGACACAGAAAAGATTAGTGTTAGAAATATTTTGGTATAATGTAAGGAGGATAAATGATTGCAGAATTTTGAAAAAATAGCTAAATATCCAGCTATGACATACTAAAATTGTATATTCTTGGGGTGCCTGGGTGGCTCAGTTGGTTAAGCGGCCAATTTTGGCACAGGTTATAATGTCTCAGTTCAGGAGTTCGAGACCCGTGTTGGGCTCTGTGCTGACAGCTCAGAGCCTGGAGCCTGCTTTGGATTCTGTTTCCGTCTCTCTCTGCCCCTCCCTTGCTCTTGCTCTGTCTCTCTCTTCTGTCCAAAAAAACAAAAGTTAAAAAATTAAAATTTTATATTCTCTCACTTCAAATTAAGAGAATGAGAAGAGTTATAGAGAAATCCAAACTGAAGTGACAGTCTTCCCATCAAATTGTTGATTTAGTCAGAGGTTAGTTGAATGGTGCCTTCTGCGTGACCCTTCTTTTAATAATCTTTGCCATTTAGCTTTCTATGCAAAACGAACTCTTTGCAATACCAATTCCTTATAAATTTCCTAGAAACTGCAGGTTCTCTTTTTTCACTTTAAAAGACAAATTTCTTTAACAAAATAGCCAAAATATAATTCCAAACTGCGACCAGATGTCTTTATGTTTGCAGAAATAAAGGCATCCTTTTATTTTACCACTTTACATATACCCAGGTGCATATATTTATGTAATGTGTTTATATAATAGGGTATGCTATAGGAAAAACATTAAAGAAACCCCCAGATGTATTTTCTGAGTGGCTCATCCAATAGGTCATGTATTTTGTAGTATTCTCATTTTCAGTTGTTGAGACTATGTTCAAATAGAAGCAGAAAGAGGTTTATCTCTGGAAACAGGTTTGATTTCCTTAAAAGGCAGTTGTTTCTTTTTTCCTTTGCTTCTCTGGAGAATTGGCTACAAACTGGGAATAGTTATCCTATGACTCATTTGCAGAGCAGTGCTATAGCATATAGAGTTCAGATAAAATTATAATGAAACAGACCCTAGTAAGACTGTGTAGAACAAGAGAGCAATTTTTAAAAGGAAATTTTTGGAATTGTATTTTCTTAAATCTACTTTGTAGATAGAATAAGTTGTTCTTATTTTAAAAATGACTTAATCTAAACATTGTAATAACATTTTCTTTTGCTTTTTTAACTCAATATACCTACTTTTTGTATTTGACAAAAGGCATGACACATACAGTTATATTAGGTAGCAATAATTTAATTCTTACTCAAGTATTTTAGAAGTAATGCAATGACTATTTCAGATTTCCGAGTCCTTCAAATTACATTAAAAAAATTGTACCAATCAGACTGCATCGGCTAAAGTTAAGGCTATTATAAAGTTAAATATACATTCAATGTATTTTAGCAGGATCAAACAGTATCAGCCAGTTTTAGCACAGTGCTCCCAATGTGATATACTTTTAGAGTGCAGACACTCCCTTACCCATGTGCGCAAAATGAGATCTTTAAAAATATTTACTGAGTACTTATTCAAAAAGACTTGCTTATCGAACACTTGCATTAAGTGAAGAAGAATAATTATCAGGTGCAACCATGACAGAAAGTACTAATCATTGTACTCATTCTTCAGTGCCTTCGTTGGACCTCTCGGTCCCTCAAGCTTGTGCCCTACCAGCCATTTGCAATTGATTAGAGTTGGACTTTGAGCCAAAAATCTCTTTGCAGTCAGCATACTTAGCAATTTCTCCCTCATATTTTGTATATTTTATATACCAAAGCAATTCAATTAGAAAATAAAAATGCTCTCATTGAAATAATAAATTTTAAAGCTGTTTTGATGTCAATAAACATCAATTAAGGGCGCACCATGAATCAGACTAGGTCCCAGGAGCACAAAGATGAGTATTATAAAGTTAATTTCTTGAAAAAGCTTGCACTATAGTAGTGGGAGTCACATATGGGATGTAATCAGTGTAATAAGATTTGCAAGTGTTATTGTAGAAGGGGGTATAGAGAACAGTGGAGGCACAAAAGGGGATAGAGAGGTGATGAGAACATTAGAAGATGGAATAAACAAGCTTCAGTTTGAAATACAAGATGTCTATCAGGATGGAACAGAGGGTCACAGAAAGTGTTCTAGGAACAGGCTTGAGGCATAAACCATCATGGCCTGTTAAAAGCCTCTGACTGTGGTAGCTGGCTACAACCAGGGCTTTGTGTGTAACTAACTCTGTGGCTAACTTGTTCCTTTATTCTAAAGGAAATGGGAATCCCATTAGAAACATTTTATGCATTTAAGGAATAATATGATTGACCCGTGGAGAGAGGACAGGTTGGGTGACAGACTGAAGGTTGGGTGAGCAGTTGTAAGATCATTGTCCTAGTAATAGGGGACAGAAGATGAGGGGTAGAAAAGAGAAGATGAATATCACTGATCAAAATAATTAATTCTGTAAGATAAGGTGGTTGAAGGAATGTAGAATGTAGTGAGGGAGAAAAGGAACCTAAGATGACTTAGGTAATTGAGCAAATTTTAGTATCTTTCTTAGAGAACATAACAGTAGGAGAAGGAACAGGTATACCAGAAAGATAATGAGTTTACTTTCATGCATTTGAAATGTGAGTCTCCTTTAAGCCATCCACAATGCCTCGTCAGTGTTTGTGCGTAAGGATCCAGAGCTCAGGAGAAAGGGAAGGACTTGGAATTCATCTGTGTACAGCTGGTGGTTGAAGTCATTGGAGTGGGTGAGATCACCCACGTCATGAAAAACAACTTTTATCTAAATGATCCAGCTTCACACATATCAAAGTAGATACAGCAATGCTTGGCACCTGCAGTGGGCACACCACCAGGTACTTGTTCTATCTTGGACCATGGGCTCTAAGAATAAAAGAATCCATCGTAGAACAAAGGAAAAGCAATCACTTCCTTAGGCATTCTCTCTCAAAACTGAGAAGTAATTTAAGCATCAAAAACCTCCTTGTAGTATTAGTGTGATATAATAAGAAGTCTACATTTCATATTCTAACTTTAGATTGCATACTGGAACAATTTTGCTGCAGGTGAAATAACTCTTAAATGAACATTTTCACAGTAGACATATGAAACCATTTCTTTTTTTGGGTACCAATCTAACAATGAAATAATGAGGCAGAAGGTGGGCAAAACAGCTTGATCAAGAATAAGCTCTTTTGGCCAAGGAAGATTGTTATTAAGATCCACCTAGTTCCTTACCTAGCAATGAAATGTTGGCGTTTTTCTAGGACTTCATGGCTAGCCCCTGCCTTCTCACTCTGTGCACTCTCCCTTGCAGATTATGTCATTCTCAGAGGTTGTACTGTCATTGTTATGTTTACGATGCCCACATCTGTGTTTCTAGCCCACATCTTACCTTCAAACCTGTCCTCTACAGGGGCGCCTGGATGGCTCAGTTGGTTAAGTGTCTGACTCTTGATTTCATCTCAGGTAATGATCTCATAGTCATGAGATCAAGCCCCGTGAAGGGCTCTGCACTGACAGCGTGGAGCCTGCTTGGGATTCTCTCTCTCCCTCCTTCTCTCTCTCTCTCTCTCCTCTTTCTTTGCTCTTCCCCCCCTCCAAAAAAATAAATAAACTTTAAAAAATATATGTCCTCTACACAACTGCCAGGCTGATGTATCTAAAACACATATGGCCCATGTCATTTTCCTGATTAAAACTCTTCCCTTCCAGGCTAAAGCCAAAGCACTTCAATTTGGGAAGATAGATCCTTTGTTAATGATGTTCTAAATCTTGGGCCTTATCTTTTTTTTTTTAAATTATTTGAGCTTTAAACTCCAGCAATACCTGTTGCTTCTAGTTCTTTTTCTTATGATTTTATTTATTTATTTATTTACTTATTTATTTATAATAAACTTTTTTTTTGCCATCTTTTCTTTCTTCTTGCTTCTCCCTCAATATGCCGTTCTCTCATCCACCTGGATAACTTCTGTCGCCTCCCAAATGTATAGCCTGTCTTGGCCCTGAATTCATGACCTCATCCAAGTGTCTTCATATACTCTGTGTATCTTTGTCACTTAACACATTGTTTCGCAGTTACCTGTTCCTTTGACTTTTTCCCTCAGTACCCTGGAAGCACCTTGGGGGTAGGGACTATATCCTATTCATCTTGAATCCTTGGAGTCTACCATATGCTTATAGAATGGTTAAATAAATGAAGAAGGAGTGAAAGTGAAAGGCAAACTCACATGGAAAATGTCTCTTTGTACTTTAGTGTAATGTTTTATCCACTGAGGAATTCCAGTTTACCATGTGCAGATTTATTTATTGTCAAATGCACCAGTTTTAATATTTGGATCCTAATTAGAGATACTGCCTGAAGTAGACATACCTCTGTCTCATAGACAGAGCTGTTTCTTTTTTTTTTAAATTTTTTAAATGTTTTATTTATTTCTGAGAGAGAAAGAGAGGGAGCATGAGCAGTAGAGGGTCAGAGAGAGAGGGAGACACAGAATCTGAAGCAGCCTCCAGGCTCTGAGCTAGCTGTCAGCACAGAGCCCGACGCGGGGCTCGAACCCATGAACTGTGAGATCATGACCTGAGCTGAACTCGGATGCTTAACTGACTGAGCCACCCAGGCATCCCTAGACAGAGCTGTTTCATTCCCTCAAGAAATCATTCAGTTTCAGAGAAAAAAGACTGGCTTTCTGCTCCAAGACCTATAATGATTCTTCTGGAAGTAAAAACATGCTACATTTGTGGTGCTCCTTACTTTATCCTCTAAAGAACTCCCAGCAGAAACTCCAAACTTGAGTGACAGGATGGTCATCAGGCTTTGCTTTTAACTCTTTTTGATGTACATATTCATGGAGTGTACATATTTTCTAACTATATATTCTGTTGGGACCTACGTATTCATACAAAGAGACACATAGCATATTTATTTACGAAACCAAAGAGGGTTAATAGCCTTTTTGTTATACAGTAACTCCAGGCATTTAAAAATTTCCTTCAGTTGTGAATGTAAGACTACTATTATAATGGGATAGAGAGACATAATGTTGTCTTACATTTTAAAATTCCAAGGATAAATGTCCCGTAAGAATCACGGTAAATTTAGGGATCTCAGACAACTAATAAACTCATCCTGTCAGGAAGAAATAAGTTGTGTGTGTGTGTGTGTGTGTGTGTGTGTGTGTGTTTTTATAACTAGAAGTATAATCCATATAGTGTGGTTTAACCATATTTGGACTGACTGGCCTCATCTATGTATATATCTTTAATTATATACCTGTGCTAATAATAGCACAGAGTAAATCTTTTATTTTTTTATTTTTTATTTTTATTTTTTTTAATATTTTTATTTATTTCTAGGAGAGAGAGAGACAGCGTGAGCAGGGGAGGGTCAGAGAGAGAGGGAGACACAGACTCTGAATCAGGCTCCAGGCTCTGAGCT
>NW_027527963.1:52302-72786 GCF_008692635.1 Crocuta crocuta
GCTCCAGGCTCTGAGCTGGCAGTCAGCACAGAGCCTGATGCGGGGCTTGAACCCACAAACCGCGAGATCATGACCTAAGCGAAAGTCAGACGCTTAACCGACTAAGCCACCCAGGCGCCCCACAGAGTAAATCTTTTAAATAAAACAAGAAATTCCCTGGCTATATACATTATACATATATAAAATAAAGGAACTGTGGTATCCAGATTCCTTGTATATATTTTGGGGAAAAAAGTTTTCTCTGCCATACATATACTATGGTGGCTGCTTCAGAGATGTTTTAGATAAATTTCACATGTAATATACAGTCTCAGAACCCAAATATTGACCTTAGAGGTTTGTTCCTAGCTCTAAGTACAAACACTGACTTATGTCATCCCTTCCGAGGTGCAGATGCTAACTGTCCAATGCAGCTGAGGAAATGCCTGCAGATTGCACCCTACAGGAGAGGATGCTGGCTGTTAACATCACTAGAACCTTTGTGCTCTTCCATAATGCAGTTGCTTCTCCTTAGCTTCCTGAACTTCTCTTTATGGAAAAATCCTTGCATGAAGAAAGGATGGACATCTCAACAGAGTGTACTAAAACAACAACAACAAAACTTAGGTCATGTGGCAGCAAGTTTTTCCAGAAAGTCTTAAGGGGATTTATATCCTAAGTTTCAATTAATGCTGATCTCAGCTGGAATAATTTGCACTTCTATGCTGTTTGTGTTTCAGTACACATGTAGTTGACAGGAGCTGTCTAGATACCTCAGGTTTTATGCATCTGTCAGTAAATCAAAGATACAAATGTGAGAGATAGTCCCCAGTGGCTTTGTGTGGGTGTGTAGCATTCCCCAGTGCATTAGGGACCAACAGATCATGCAAAATTAGAGCCATATATCAAAGTCAATCCCTTCTGATACAAGTGTACCCTTACTCCAGGACTATCCAGCTCTGCAGGAAATCTTTGCCCATTCTTTCTAATTGAGAATTGGCAGAAGAGGGTCTTGTGGCATGACTAATGAGAAATATAAAATCTTTTAATTTAGCATTGCTTTTTTGGTGCTACTATTTGGAATGGAACAAATCCATGAAAATTCTGAGTTGATCCTTAGTAGTAACATGGCCTTTAAGAGTGTAGAAATAGGGTGGGATGTGTGATTATAATTCTCTGCCCAAGTAGCTTGATAGGGAGTTGGTACTCTGAAAGCTCATGTGATGATTTCCCAACTTGGTGTTTTAGAATTCCAATATATTTCTTAAATGTATAAGAAGTGCTGGTGTGTCTGGGTGACTCAATCTGTTACGCATCCGATTCTTGATTTAGGCTCCAGTCATGATTCCAGGGTTGTGGGACTGAGCCCCACACCGGGCTCTGTGCTGAGTGCAGAGCCTGCTTAAGATTCTCTCTCTCTCTCTGCTGCTCCTCCCCAAATTAAATGTCTAAGAATTGCCAAACTTTTTTTCTGGGAACTGGGAAAAACAAAGATAAATTAGGCACAGATCCTGCATCGAAAACATACACAGTCCAGTCCAGTAGGGGAGAAGCTAATAGATTTTTACTACGCAGGTGAGGAAAAATGCAACTGGAGCAGATAGGACAGTATTTTCAGTGGCAAGGAGGCATAGCATGGCATACTGTATTCCATTCGTGTGGATGGAAAACAGAGCTGGGGATTATAGGAGGTGGACTGGAGAGGCAGGCAGGGGCCAGATCAGGAAAACCTCTGTAAGCTGTTATCTGGATCTGGGTTCTGTCCTTTGAGGGTGTGATAGGGAGCTATTAGCAGGAGTGAAATTTACTCACATCATTCTTGGGTTCTCATGGAGAAGAAAAAATCTTTTGCTTTTCGATTCATGTCTGGAGCTGCTGGAAAGCTCTTGGAACCGTGGAGTATGGTGAGGATGTGAACTGTGGCCGCCGTGATGGGTTGAGGAGAATGGGACTTTGTTAAGAAATGTTTGGGTAATGCAGTGGAAGGGTTTTGATGATCAGTTGGAGGTAGGAGGAAAGAATAGTAAGAGCAATTAAAGGAATACTTCTTTCTGCCTTGATTAAATGGTGCTGGCAAACCTGTACAACAATGTACAGCAACCCTGAGAGCCGGGCTGCAGCTCAGTCTCCAAAGTCTCTAGCAGTCAAAGCAAAGAGAAAATTGCAGTCAGTTAGAGTCACAATAGCAAAGATGTAACAAAACAAAAACTGTGAAGTGCTATAAGGTGTGAAGTGTAGTAATGTAAATTATTACTATTATATTTGACTATAATATATAAACAATATATATTTAAATAATAATATATTGTTACTATATATAATATAGTGTATATAAAGGAGTCGGGGTTCTGTCTCTCAGCTTTCCTGTGTTGGCAGAGCCTCATGGACTCAGGGATTCTTGTGTCCAGAAAGAGTGAGGATGCCTTCTGCCTCACAGCGTCCTGGGTCAGCAGGTGCATGCTGTGGTAGCACTGGTGCGCCTTCTTCAGGCCTCTGCGTGGACGATCGCTCTCCGTAGATTGAGGCATACTTATGGGCACACCAGCTGTCCTCCATCACGTTTGCTCTCTCTGGAGTCTTCTCCTTGTCCTTTCACTTCAGCAAAAACCAAGACCTGCGCTCTCATATGTGAATGAACTCCTCTTGGTCCTGTCTCACCAGTTTGCCTGATGTGCCCAGTCTTGCCTGGACCCTAGCAGGTGCTGGGCAGAGGAGCCAGATGAAGCTCCTGCCATGGGCGTTTGCAAAAGATCTGAAATTTGACATTGTTCAGATATTTGTTCCCATTTTCCTAACTCATGTTGACTACGAGATTCTCTTTGTTTTATATTATTAACAAGACATAAAATGTTGGAACCAGAAATGACCCTGAAGTGTACCTTGACCAATGCTATCCTCTTACAGGTGAGGAAAACGAAGCCCACGAAAGTAAAGTGAATTGTGAATTGTTCTTAGCTGTACAACTGGGCAGTGTCTGAGCCAAGTGTGGACTCAAGCATCTTGACTCTCAACATTACCATGCTGCTTCCCAGAGCTTTTCTGAAATTGCATTGAGGAGAGAGAGAGAGAGAGAGACAGGGAGAGGGAGATTGCAAGAGAGGGAGAGAGAGAGAGAAAGTGAGAGGGAGAGAGAGAAAGGGAAGCAGTGTGTCTCTTTGGTTTAAAAACATTGTCCCTTTCTGCTGGGCTGGAAAAGTAGAATTTTCAAAAAATGTCGTTTTAATTGTATACCACAGTAATGTGGCTTTAAGATAGTACTGCCTCTTTTAGAAACTCGTACTTGCTTTATCATATGTCTTGGTGACCATGCTGAACTGGGGTTGATTTTAATGCGGCTATTCTTGAGTTTGGTTATTTCCTAAAAATGACTGAAGAGTTATAACTATCACAGAACTTTGGGAAATGATGGATGTTTCATTTCTGTAGATGACTGCAGAGTATGTGAAGGCTGTTTCCGTTCCTGGTATCTAGTAGTTGTTATTGGTTTTATGTATATATTCTATTTGGTGTCATTTGAATTTTTGGAAACTTTAGCTGTGCTATCAATCTTGGAAAGAAAGCATTCTGCTTGTGTACGTTGTACTGGTATTGCATAGAAATTGGTCAGGAGACTGTGTTGATCTGGAACTATTAAGCTTCTCCCTCATCTTCACCTTTATAATGTTCTGTATTCAGTAAGCCCATGGATTGATGACAGAAATGAATCAAGTGTTCCCTTTTTAAAAAAGCATTTGTGAATGCTTCTTGCGCTACATCCTGGGAGGAGGAGGGTGTCTGCAGGGTGCTCGAGATCTGCAGAGGCCGGGCTGCCCAGCTCCCATGACAGGAGGTTTGCTAGGCAACCAGAGTGAGCTTTCAAACAAGCTTAGATATTCCTGCCTGGCCTACCGCCATCCTCCAAGAAGGCAAGTAGGCGCAGTAAATTAGAACTGACCATAATGCTTGACGTGTTACCCTTTAAGAAGTGTTGATATTTTATGGCAGGAAGTTTGTACAGAACTGATCAGCCTATGTAGGGCTTTATTAGCTAATTGCTCAGGATCAAAACTTATAAAAAGCATTTGGAAGACAGTCTTCTGTGATTATACTGTAGGAAAAAAAGAACCTTTATGATGAAGTCAGAAGTGTTGATCTTTGAGCAAGCTTGCCAACCTGCATATAAATTTGTGTGGGAAGAAATACATTTAAAATATGTCCTTCTATAGTAAACTTTAAAAAGCTTCTCCAAGCAAGGAAAAAAAACAGATGGCATAGGTCTTATTAGGTCATAACTGATACTTTGAGACTTGGAAATCCAGACTAGTTCCAACAATATCCAAATGTTTTCAGTGACATTTCTTTAGAGAGATTAGACATTTTCAAAAAGTCTCAGATCATTACAAAAAGTTCTTTAAGGAAAACCTCCTTTATTTGTTCCTAAATGTCTGGTGAAGGGGATTAGCTCACTTATTAGAGTGAACCAAAATGCTTAAACTTAGTTACCCTGGGATACCATGAGGCAGGGCTTCACTATGTTGTATTTTTATATTCGTATACTTCTATATTAATACATACATAGTAAGATGTAAAGCAACTTCAGAAACTCTGGGTAATGAGTTGTTTCTTGTTTATGAACTAAGCCACATTCCATAGCAATGTGCTCTTGTCCTACACTGTACTTGCCTGATTATAGCACTTATGTTGTAATAAATATACTTATTAATGAACAGTTTTCCATGGAAGGTTGTAAGTGCTGTGAGGGAGGAGCCATGTCTGTTGTATTCACTGTTGCTTTGCCAAAACTTGGGAAAGTTCCTGGTGTGTGGCCATACCAAGAAAAAAGAAGAGGTGAGAAAGGGAAAGGAAAGAGGGAAAGGAGTCAGAATGGAAAGCAAGAGGGAAAGGAAAGGAGGGAGGGAGAGGGGACAGAGGAAGGAGAAAGGGAAAGAAGATGAAGGGTGAGCAGAAACAAAAATAAGGCTAGCTGAGTGGTATTTCTTATTCGCAATAAAAATAAGCAACTGGCCCATTCTTTGGACCTTTAAAAATTTTAAATAAATGTTCTTAGTTTTGCATAAGCATTTGAGTTGTTTATATTTCTAAATTTATATCAACATAAAATGTATTCAAAATGTCCTTTAATAAAATCAGATAGCCTCTCAGAGTTTTAAAAATTAAGAGGTTTCAATCTGTTTTAGCTAATTATACAGCAAAAAAAAGAAATACATTGTTAAATTTTCCCAGGTAGTGAAGAGCTGGCTTTTGATTTTTAATAAAATAATTTATACTTCATTTCTTCTTCAATTGAATCCCTCACCTCAGCCAAATAATTTCTTCTAATCCTCATTTTTGGTGTTGTTTTTTACAAATAGAGTCCTTCAGTGATCTCCTAAGACCCTACAAAATTGAAATATCTTTCACTAGGTGAACTATGATGGAAAGCTCCAAAAGGTATAGGTGCACTTTGTAAAACACACACACACACACACACACACACACACACACAGTGATTATTGTAACGTGTAGCTAGATTGATGTGGATTAAGTCAAATTGCATTGATTAGAACCCTCCATCAACAGATTTGTCACAGATGCATATATTTTGTTTCTGACTTATTTATTTTCTACATTCTGTATTTAGAAGAAAAAGGCAAAGAACTAAGAAAATAAGGGGATAGTATTCATTTAGTAAATAAAAATTACATCTTTAATATTATATTGTTGGACTAGATGTTTATGATGATGATCCTTTAGATTTGGATTCATAATGACCCTATAAGATTGCAACTAAGAATTTATAGAAAACGTGTTAAGTGTATATCATTGTATTAAGTACTCAAGCAGGGGGCATATAAGCGCTAACAGTTTAACATTTATTAAGCATTTATTAAGTACCAGGTGCAAGGCTAAAGCTTTATCTGTATTGCCTCATTTAATCCACACAAATGTCCTATGAGGAAAATAATATTATTTTTTTCCAATTTTATACATTCAGAAAGTAATAAAGCAAGTAACTTGGAAAAGATCATATAGCTAGAATTTTAAAATAAATTCGATCCTGGTCTTTTTCATCTCTTGTTCTGGTTATCTTATTTTAGAACTTTCTTACATCTTCTCCATTGCTTCCTTCCCACCCCAACTCTTAAACTATGTTGTGCATACTTCTTTTATCACATTTATAATGTATTGTGTGGGCATGGTTTGCACCTTAAACAAAAACAAACAACTCTTCTTTCTCATTAGAATACAAGCTTCTTGAAGTCATGATATAGGACTTTTTCATATAGGCAGCAAACGAGGTAGCATAGCACCTGTCATCTATTAAGAATTTAATAAACATTTGGAAACTAATTTGACAATAAACTATTTGTAAAAAAAAAAAAAAGATTCAAAAACAAAAATAAAATAAAATAAAATAAGACATGATTGATCATAAAAAAAAAAAAGAATTTAATAAACATTTGCCAAGAAATGAGTGGTTGTATTTGGGTTTATCACCTTCATTAGATTATGGCTACCTTGCGGACAGAGAAGTAACTGACTTATAAATTTCTTACCCACGATGACGACTCAAATGAATATTTAATGAATTAAATTAAGAGTTAAAATGGGTACCTTTATGTTGTATTAACTAAGATATGAAAATATTATCACATCGTATGCACATTTTCATAAGGGTAGATATAACACCTTATAGAGCCTTCCAGTTTAGAAAGAACATTATTGTGTTCTCACAATAAACTTAAGAAATTAGAGCTCATAGATAAGGAAAACCGACCATCTGACCATCAAAGAGTTTGTCTTGTTCGCGTTCACAGAGCCATTAAGTGACAAAGCTGGGATGAGAATACAGGTCTTCTGACTACTACTTTGAGCCCTTACCACAATATTAAACTATTTCACGGATGATATTTCAATTTATGACCACACTTAATACCCCTATATCCAGGGTCATTAGGCTATTCTTGTTTTTAATATTTTTTGAACATTTATAAATTGGTAGGCTCCATTGTGAAAAATTGTATACATCCATGCTATACTCCCAAGAAATCTGACTCAGAAGGAAAGAAAAAAAAAATTCTGTATGAAATGAAACTATATCACACCTTTTCTCTGTGACCTAAACTGTACAAAGATCTGCTGGATAGACCAGAAATAGCCTGTGGTAAGTAAGGCATGGAAAATTATGTAAGCAAGTCAGTGGGATCACAGATTCTCCGGAACCAACTCTATACCCAGTCTTTTACTATACGCCTTTATACAGAGAATCTCTTTCCCTTCCTGTGGCTCACTGAATCTTTGGTAGGGATTGCCAACACATGTCTCAGACTTTTATGGAATGCCTAATTTGGGCCAGTCTTACTCATAATGTTAAAAATCAGNATCTATATCACACCTTTTCTCTGTGACCTAAACTGTACAAAGATCTGCTGGATAGACCAGAAATAGCCTGTGGTAAGTAAGGCATGGAAAATTATGTAAGCAAGTCAGTGGGATCACAGATTCTCCGGAACCAACTCTATACCCAGTCTTTTACTATACGCCTTTATACAGAGAATCTCTTTCCCTTCCTGTGGCTCACTGAATCTTTGGTAGGGATTGCCAACACATGTCTCAGACTTTTATGGAATGCCTAATTTGGGCCAGTCTTACTCATAATGTTAAAAATCAGCAAATATTTATTTTTTTGGGTGAAAGACCCTTACTATATCAGTCATTAATTTGAATTTATTGAGTGACAGGGTTTTTTTTTACCCAGTTAAACACTGCTCAAAATGGCTACATGTTTGAGAACCACTCTGTTTCTGTTACCCATTTTGGAAGATGTGAATCTAGCACAGTGAAGCATATGCAGTGTGCCAGGTACTATAAATTGTTTGATTTTGCGGTTATCCACAACCTTGTAATCTTTTCCCTCAGCGGGCTCTCTTTTTTCTGACCAAAATGGTTTCCAAGCAGACCTGCTTCCAACTATTTATGAGTTTTCACTTCAAAGATCCCAGAATGTTCAAAAATAGATGAGAGTGTTTTCTTTGAAATACCTGTATCCTGAGATTGAGACAGCACTGACCCCACAGGGGATAAGACGGCATTTAGAGTGGGATTCAAAGAAGATTGCGGTTTAGGAGAAGTGCTCTGAAAAACTTCCCATCCTTGCTGTCAAAAATGTAGAGCCAAGAGTTTTGAGCTTGAAAATATACTTGTTTATATGTGATGGGTTATTGTCAATAAAATAAAATACTTTATCCTGTGAAAGTGAGCATTTTCAAGTAATTTATCTCCTGCTATTTTTAAAATTTAAATTCCTTTGAATGATTCTTGCTTACTGTGGCCAACAATACCTGGATTCCGTGCACTATAATCAATTATTTTATCCTGGTTAAATAAGAAACCTTCATCGGAACTGGGCACAGAACCTATTTAAAGGTAGTATTTGACACATAATGGTGTTTTCTCTGTGGACATTCAGTTGAAAGGTAAGAACTTCTTTTCTGCAGTTTAACACCAGAAATATTAAGTAACTATTGTTAATGAAAATGAAAGAGACGTGCTTGATAATTTATAGGCATTATCTTATCAGAACCAGAACCCATCTTTCTAGAGTGTGTCTTACAAATTTTCCAAGAACCCCTTTGGATGGTCTGCAACACTTCACATTTCTCTGTGTGTGGCTGTGGGAGTCTTGTCTGTGAACATCAATAATGTGAAGAAATGGACTGACTGTAACATGCTCCACCCTGAAAATCTACAATTTTATTTTTAAACCAGAACTTGCTAAAATCCAGTTTTTAAGAGGAGAACTGAGTAAAAGGACATAAAAGTAATTTTTAAGGGAAAGAAACAAGTGAAAATACTTTATCTTAGCACTGAAAAAGAAAATAAGTTTTGAATTTTCTTGAATTCTTTGAATCCAACTGAAAGGAGAACCTTACTTTCCTTTAGTAATGTTCTGACAAAACAATGTTTATCATAGGTTTCCAAAGCTATAATCTATGAGATTCAATAAAAGAGGAACATGGTAGAGCCTTTAAGTAGTGTTACTTAGTGTAGCACATCCTAGAATTTTTGTTGCAATGTCACACAGAGGAAATGAAAATTTTTCTTTTGCATTGTGGATAAACAGACAAACTTCTCCCGGCCAGAGACTACTGCTCTGAGATCTAGGTCTACCTGAAGTCCTACCCAACTTTCTTGAGAACTGAAAAAAAAAAAAAAAATCAATGTCTCAACACAGTATTGGGATATAAGCCAGCAGGCAAGATTGATGTTAATATTTGGTTGCAGTATAAATCTATACTTTTCACTTTATTTTGAAATTTACATACAGGCATAGCTAAGTAAAGGTTGGTAAAATTTGAACCTAGCTGAGGATAATCTGCTGATGTGGCTCAGAAACCATTCTATAGAATCAAAATATTGAAATACTGAGAAACCGCATTCAAAATACTTTGTGGTTATTATAACTTTAGTGTTGAGAAGTTACCAAAACTTTAAGCAAATTAAGAAATTATTTAAGCATTTAATATAGTAAACTCACAAAGTCATTAACACTAGGATTTATAAATAAATTGTAACTGCTTTTTTTCATTGACAGAAGAAAAATTAAGTTTATGCGTGTGGAATGAAAAATTTTATCTATAACTGCTTATATCTGTTTTAAATGCTTGGCAAATTTTTAGTTGAAAAGTTGGTTAACATGGTTTATTCTAAAAGAGATGCTAATGGTACTGAGATCAGTTTTTGACACAAATGGAGATTTTTACAATTCAGGGATAAGAATTAGAGAAAGTTCTTGATTGTTAAGTGGATATCTGGATGCAAAATGTAGCTGGTTTTTTCTTCACTTTCTTTCTGAGAATAGGTTACTTTACACATATTTAGATAAGAATCAGAGTTAGGAATCTTCTGTTTGCCTGTGTAGAAAATACTCTGCTTAAACCAGAAAGATACTTCATTGGCTCATGCGAGTGAAGGTCCCCTGGAAGAACTGGCTTGAGGCATGAACTTGAGACTTGAACTGCTGGTGTCCATGACATAACAGGCCCACGTCTTTTTGTCTTCAGTTCTTTGCTTGGTTTCTTTGTTCACTCAATTACTGTGTGGTCCTAAGTTGTCTACCAGTTATTACAGACTTCCCTATCTCTGTTCCCTGTGGTGGGAATAAAGCATATCTGTCCCAGCATTACTGATTTTCTTTTTAAATATGCCAAAGTTCATTTTTTAAAAATTTATTGCATTCCTAAGAAATCAGGCTGTATTAAGTCACCTGGTCACCCCAACCCAATCACTATGGCCGGAGATGGAATGCACTAATTATTTAGCCTAGTTTCAAACCCATCACCTACAATTTGCAATGTGATGCCAGTGAACTACATCAATCATCAAATAGGAATTTATGACTGTTATAATTATCTTAGGAAGAATGGATGCTGGAGACAACCATTACATGGTAAATCTTAGAAATAGATTAGAATCTTTAACCAAATGCCTTTCTGCTTGATCAGACTTTATAAAACATGAATGTAAAATGGTCATTTTGTCTCTAAGGGTCCCATTGATGACAATGAGTTACCTTGACCTGTTGATTTTTGAAGAGTTGTATTGAGAAAGGCTTTCGTTACATTGAGCAAGTTTGCTTTCCCTTGCCCTTCACTAATTGGACCTTATTTTGCCCTTTGTTGCCACGAAAAGTAAATTCAGGTCTACAATGCAGGCTTTCTAATATGTATGACAATTGTTAAGATAGTCATCCTTAGTCTTTTTTCTCCAGACTCAACATGCCCCGTTCTCTCATCTGTTATTGTTGTTAAAAGGTTTAAAACACCCTAACTTTTTTAGCATCTCTCCTTTGTATGAATTCTGGCTAATCAATTCCAAACTCAGACATGTAGTTCATATACTGACATAAAGACTTCCAATGTCGCCATTGGAAAGTGTTTTCCTACCATTATGTGTGAGCAGAAGGATACTGAGGAAAAGGAGGCTACACCTGCGGAGAATAAGTAAAACAGCAGTCTATAAAAGAAGCCAGTCTCAAAACTGATTACCTAAAATAAACGATCTGCAGCTAGAATGTGTGCAGAAAATATGTTTTGGAACATGATTTCTCATATCTCTAAGCATTAATATTGGCTTTAATTACTGACTGTTGGTGTTGGAGGCTTGATATTTAATTTGTAAAACATTATGAATTATTAGTATTTTAATAAATAAGTGCCTAATCATATCTATAACCTAATATAATATATACTATGTTGTTTCTAAAGATAATTTTTTTAAAATTTTGTCTTATAAAAATGAAAGTATTACATCAGGATGCTTGGTCAGATTCTATTTGTCATGAGAGAACTCTCGGTTCTCTTCTAAATGTACATGTTCTCCAGCAGAGTGACAATATCCCATGATATACAACTTGAAGCACTTTAGTATCATGAAATATTTACACTGATATTAACTCTGAAAAGGACTGGTCCCCATCAGACACAGAAATGGGAAGGAGTTGAGCACTGATTTTAAGAAAGGCATTGTAATGCCTCACTCTTCATCCAGTCCACCACCAGGTCCTTTATTTAACTTACTTGTGTAATACACCACAGGCACATTTTCTCTCTTCCAAGTTCACTGCCACTGCTACTCCACACATCATCCCAACCACTTGAGACTCCAGCAATGGCCTCCAAACTTGTCCCTTCCGATCCTCCAGTCCATGGTCCAAATAACAGCCAGAGAAATTTAAAATGCAAATAGGATCATGCCTCCCTTTATTCATTAAAAACAGTCTTCAACTGCTTTTTATTGCACTTAGGATGATACAAAATCCCTCACAGGTTTGTGAGGCTGTGTCTACTTGTCCAAGCCCATTTTTCTCCATTCTCTTCAGTTTTTCAATATATTCCAGGAATACTCATTTTCATTTTAGTTCCATTACTGAAATAAACTCATTTCTGCCTCAGGGCCTTTGCATATATCCTCTTTGTTGCTTGGAATACTCTCCCTTTCTATGCTGGCTACCTTCTTCTAATCATTAGCTCTCACCCTGAGGGTCCTTAACTCTCCATTCTTCCCTGACAGCTCATTTTCAGATCCTATATTTTATTCTCCAACAGTATCCTCTACCTTTCTTTCAGAGCACCTGTGTGTGTACTGTTTGAGTGTTTGAAGTCCACCTCAGTTGGCAGACCACAAATTACAGGAGGAGTGAGTTGGCTTACTACTGGATCTCCAGAGTATGGTTGGGCGACATGCATTTGAATCTCTGTGCCCTCACTTGGCAGCTATACCTTGAATGCTCAACCTCAGTTTTTTCACCTGAAAGATAGAGAATATAATAATATTTTTTACAGGATTTTTGGAAGGATCAAATTTCAAATTCCATGTAAAGTGCTATATGGAGTGCTTTGGACGTAATAGGTGTCAATCTCTATTGGTTATTACTATAATATTGCTTTTAGGATATATTTACTTATTGTAGGCAAAAGCCACCAGGAAATTATTTCAGTTCCTTGAACAATTCTAAAAAGTCTCTAGAAAAGCTGTTTTTATACAAGTCAGAATAGCACTAAAAACGTGTTTTTAACTGATAGCTTCACTGTTCTATTTTTTTATAGTTGTCAAATATTTCACCTATGCAATGCTAATACATAATTTAACCTCTGTTTCAGAGGTTGTCTTAAATATGTTGAGTTTCTTTTAATGTGCAGATTATATATAAATACTTATTTTCAGATGCTTTGAAAAAGAATCCATTGTTATTTTTTATTTTTCCATTGAGATTTCTTAGTTTAGCAGATTTCAAACACAGGGCAAACTGGTTGCCCCTCTTGACAAACACATCTTGTTTTTATAAACTTCAACTTTTGGAGAATAATGGTAATTCTCTTTGTTCTTTCTCTCTCTTCATTATGGGATTTTCATAGGGGAGTTTTTTATACCTTTGGTAAGATCTGTACTGTGAAAATACTGCTCTGTGTAAAGAATTATGACAGTGTATAGATTTTCACTGTCAGACACCTTACTTTGGGTAAATATTGATATGAAATGGGGCACAGAATTTAAAATAGCCCGAAAGAAGCTGCATACTCTCCTTGACAACAACAACAACAAAAAAGATTGTGTATTAACAGTTGGTTTAACAGCGTCTGGCATGGAGAAATAAAGACAAAAATATACTCTGGTCCTGTAATATTTATAGCATTGCCAGTTTAACCATTGTGCCCTATTTAGGAATATTTCTTGAGCGAATTTTATTTTCATGTCCAAGAACACAGTTCTGAGTTGGTGGCAGAGAAGCTCTCTCTCTGCAAAAGGCAACAGAATACACTTCTGTGTTCTGTGAAGGGCAGGGGAGGGAACTCACATTGCCGAAATCTTAAATTCTTGTATGTGCTGACATAGAAGATGTTGATAACATCTGCCCCTAATGGGGCAGCCCCTTGGAAATGCTGTGTTATGCTTAATACGCTTTTGTAATAAACACTGTCTTCATGAGTTTATAAATGAGAAAGGCAAGAGATTCCATTCTGTAATTCTGAGTAAGGCATGTCCACATATGGCAGCAGCGTGTTTGTGTGGTGTTCCTGTTGTTGCCGAATGAGCTGTTCCACATAACGCACATATTCTAGATAGCTGGAGGCTCAGCTACCAGGCCTGATCACTGTATATTGTGAATCTTTCTCGCATTTATATAAGCTTTGCTTTAAGAGCTAAACACTAAAAACAATTGCCATTGTACTATGAATCCTTCAAAAACGTACACATTCTCTCTTGACTTAAATAGAGTTTTACCTGTCATAATTTCGCCTCCTTGGAGACTTGATGTTCTCACACGAACATCACTTTCTTTTTTTTTTTTTAAACATTTATTATTTTTGAGAGGTAAAGACAGAATGTGAGCAGAGGAGGAACAGAGAGAGAGGGAGACACAGAATCCAAAGCAGGCTCCAGGCTCTGAGCTGTCTGCACAGAGCCTGATGCGGGGCCTGAACCCACAAACTGTGAGAACATCACCTGAGCAGAAGTCAGATGCTTAACCAACTGAGCCACCCAGGTGCCCCATGAACATCACTTTCTGAATTCCATTTTGTTAAAATTTTGTTTTAATTTGTTAAAATTTGTTAAAATTGTGAACACATTGGCACATAAAATTTGTTAAATTTTGTTAAAATTGTGAACACATTGGCACTTACACTGGAGGACACTAGACTGCCACATATAAAGCTTTCTAACTTCTCTTTCACTTTTAAGCTCTGTCACATTTTTTTAAATGTTTATTCTTGAGAGAGAGAGACAGAGTGTGAGTGGGGGAGGGTCAGAGAAAGAGGGAGACACAGAATCTGAAACAGGCTCCAGGCTCTGAGCTGGCTGTCAGCACAGAGCCCGATGCGGGGCTTGAACCCACGAACCTTGAGATCATGACCTGAGCCGAAGTTGGACACGTCACCAACTGAGCCACCCAGGTGCCCTCGTCACTTTTAAGTGCTCTGTCAGTGTGTGTGAGTACGTGTGCCTCTGGTTCCATCTCCCCTATGTTTTTAATTACATGTGGGTTAGAAAATGTATTAGAATTATTTCCAAAATAAGAGTGTGGCACTTGGATGACTCAGGTAAGTGTCTGACTTCAGCTCAGGTCATCATCTTGCTACTCATGAGTTTGTGCCCCATGTCAGGCTCCATGCTGATGGTGTGGAGCCTGCTTGGGATTCTCATTCTCCCCTCTCTCTCTGACCCTCCCCTAACTTGTGCTTTCTCTGTCTCTCTCAAAATAAATGAATAAACTTAAAAAAAAAAACAACAGTAAATTGGCTTCAAGTGATTACATAAGGACTATCCTATGCATCAAGCAAGAGAACTTACTTTGCTTCTTTTATTCAACAAATATAAATTGAACGCCTACTATGTGCTCATTGTTAGACTGGGGTACAATG
Source organism: Crocuta crocuta (assembly GCF_008692635.1). Lineage (NCBI taxonomy): Eukaryota > Metazoa > Chordata > Mammalia > Carnivora > Hyaenidae > Crocuta > Crocuta crocuta. Next base: position 67,185 of record NW_027527963.1, read on the forward strand.
GTGAGAATGGTCTTTGGAGGAGGCATGTATATGCCAAGACCCATCCTGTAACTGAGGAGGACCCCAATGCCTACCTGGTGGTAAGGAAGCACCACAAAAGAGGCTCTGCTTGGAGGTGACTTTTCAGCAAAAAATCCTGACAGGATAATTTTTCAGATAAATAAGATAGTGATGATGGCGTCAGGCTGGAAGGAGATGGAGAAGTAAGAATTCCAAGCAAAAGTTTGCCTCCTGCCTTCCTTGTCTCTCCATTTCAGCCTCCCTGGAGAGCTCCTCTTTTCCTGTGGATTAGTGTGTATGTTTTCCTGGCTTCTGACTGAACACTTCTTGTGTCATTCAGCTCACTCTTCCAAGGTCATTCATGGCTGTCATTTCTATTTCTTGGAAATGACTTTTCAATCATTTAGAAGGGATTTTTAAATGTTCTGTCTCTAGAGCATCATCTCTCTTCTCACTCCAGACCTTTGTATCTAAACGAATGCTGGACATCTCCTTTCACGTCTGACAGGCATTTCAAGTTCAACCTCCCTCCAAATCTGATTCTCCTCCTGAGTTCTTTACCTTAGTGAAAGGCACTACTAAATCCATCTAATCAATTTCTTAAGCCAGAAATCTTGGCTTCTTCCTTTGCTCCTTCTTTTGCCTACTCCACTCAGGTCTTTATCAACTTCTCTTCATTCCCAGTCACCAATTTCATTCAGGACACAATATTTTCCTACATTGCTTTAAAAACCTACTAACCGGTCTCTGTCTAGTTCTTTCCCCACTAAGACCTATCTTTCACAATGCAGCCAGAAGGATCTTTCTAATAAAACAGGTCAAATCCTGTTACTCACCATATTTATTGATTTCTAATTAACTTCAAGATGAACCCCTGGATGGCTCTGCTCTTCCATTCTCTTACCTCTACTTGTCACACTTGGCCGCTTATACATTCTTTTCCCCCTTCATGAAATGTATCCCCATTTAATCATCTAAGTATAATCCTTCCTCAGGGAAGCTTTACTTGCCCCTTTTACTAGAGTAGAGTATCCTTTCTATGTGCTGTCTCAATGATTGTACCTGTGGGGTTTTAATTTTTAGAGGTGACTAAATGGCACTATAGAGAGGCTAATGCCACTGAAAGATTTTATTCCTTACATTCCAGAGAGGAAGAGGCATACCATGCCATGCACAGCCACACGGGGAAGCACCAGTGTTGGTCAGGATGAAAAAAAGAGTGAGCAGAAGGCACAGGTCACAGCCTTTTTTGGTGTGTTTTCCATGGGAAAGGCAAAGCAGATCAAACAGCTTAGGACTGGTTAGTTTGAATAATTCTCGTGGGCTTTTAGGGCATGGGGTTTGTCCTAGCTGTCTGATACCCGGACTCAGGTTGATTTAGGGCAAGGGACATTTTGGTTTGGAGGTAAGGGTTAGACAAAGGAGGTGGTTGGGGGTAAGGACTCAGGATTGGTTGGTTTGTATATGAGAGGAGTGCTCCCAGGCCTACTGTTTATCCTGTTAGGAATTAACCACCTCTAGGAGGGGCAATCTCTCTCCAGCCAGTAATCCCCACCCCCTCCAATATGTCGAAACATTATGAAATATAGAAAATAAAAACATAGTTAATACACTACCCTATAGCCTGTTGTGATACAGTATGCATTTCTGTGTATTGTTTACATCTCCCAAACTTGTAGGCCTCTTGAAAGCTGGGATCCTGTCTCTTGCTCACCATTGTAAGCCCAGTGCCCAGTGTGGTCTCTCATGTGATAGATGCTCAGTATATTTTAGTGGAATGAAAAAATGAATGGACATCTTTATGACTGGCATATGTGGTTAGTGTTTAACCAGGAAAACACAACTTTTTTTTTCCTAAATGTAGATTTGTTTGTATCAATTAATTGAGTAAAATATCTTTTCATTTGGTTTAAACATGAGGGTCTTTTTCCTTCCAAACTAAGTAAAATGTAATCTAGCTCAGCATAGTGTATATTACTTAAAATTCTATAAAGACAACAATACATCTTTATGTTTCCTGTGTTAGCTGGTGGTTCTCTACTAGAAGAGATTTTGTCCTGCAGGGGGATATTTGACAATGTCTAGAGATGATTTTGGTTGTCACAACTGGCATCTAGTAGATAGAGACCAGGGATGCTGCTAAACATGCTACAGTAAGCAGGACAGCCCTCATGACAAATACTTATCCAATCTAAAATGTCAGTAATGCTATTGTTGAAAAACTTTCTTTTAGGGGATAATGTATTTGACAAGTTTACCCAAAGAGAATTCACACAACCAACCTTGTCCCCTGACTCTCCCATGAAGCGATTACAAGTTAACTAGCTGATATCTTAAAGGTAAATATAGCAGCCCTGAAGGGAAAAGTAGTTTATAGAGAAGGAGACATCATAAGCCACAAGCAAGGGGTTCAGCGTTTGGATAGATTCCATAAGAGGAAACCTAACTGGATTGAGACATAGCATGAAAACATTGAGGGCTGGGCTTAAGACGAACACCAAAGTTATAGGCTTTTTAGCTGGCAGTTAAAAGGTATGACTTAAGTTAACATAAGTGATGTGGGGGAAGGGAACAATGATCTAGAGCTTATAACTTCAGAATTGCTCTCTTTAAAATTGGGAGTTCCCTTCTCAGGCCAACATGCTGCCATTGATCGAAGCGATGCAGTCACACGTTTTTGAAACAGTGTTCAGAACTTGTGTATGTTCTTTTGACAAACATCAGAGGTTGCCAACATTGCCCTCTAACACAGGAGTTTGATTTTAGGGAAAACATCATGTTATATGGACCTGTATATGGCAAATAAGGAGAATAATCCATGTTCCTAATGCCCTGCTCATAAAAACTGAGGATGGGCTATCAGTTAAATAAATCTTACTCTGAAGGCAATTCTAAAAGAAGTTCTAGAAATGTCTTGAGCTAAGTCAACATCGTTGGAGTAATTTTGCAGGAGCAACACTCACATTGAGGCACGAGCGTTAGGAAAACATTACTTGATAGCCATGTTGCTTTCAGTGCCACAAATGTGTAGAAGTAGCACCAAGTTTGTGAACAACCAAATTTCTGATAGAGTGAGAATGTTTAGGACAGGCCTTATTAAACTTTTTTTATACTAAAATTTAATTTAAAAATTGTTTTAATGTTTTTTATTTATTTCTGAGAGAGAGAGAGAGACAGCATGAGCAGGGGAGGGTCAGAGAAAGAGGGAGATACAAAATCCAAAGCAGGCTCCAAGCTCTGAGCTAGCTGTCAGCACAGAGCCCAACGCAGTGCTCGAACCCACGAACCATGAGATCATGACCTGAGCCGAAGTCGGACGCTTAACCAACTGAGCCACCCAGGCGTCCCTAAAATTTAATTTCTTAAAAAACATTTTTAAGCAATCTCTACACCCAATGTGGGGCTCAAACGTACAACCCTGAGATGGAGTCATGTGTTTTACAGACTGAGCTAGCCAAGTGCCTCTTGAAGTTTAATTTTGAAGCTGTGACACCATACCTCAAATTTAGAATTTCTACCGTAGGCAAGGAGGTATTTAAGTTTTTTCCTCAGATGTTAGCTATTACTTTGGCCATGTAGGTCTGATCGAGGACAGCTTTTCAGTGTCAAATCGAGTGCATGTTTAGTGCACTTGAGGAGAGACAGGTATTGTAACGGAAGAATTAATGAAATTACAAATCCACTCCTAGTACCGATACATCACAGTTTGCCTAAGACTGACCCAATTTTGAAAACTGAAAGTCCTGCTTCCAGGGAAACTCATCAGTCCTGGACAAATCAAGACAGTTACCAGCTCCCAGCTTCTTAGCTAACTCCTCCATTGTTTTTGGACTCTCTGCAGTGAAAACAAAACCGTGACTCTTGGTAGTAAATAAAGGAAGAAGGACACATACATATTAGGAGTAGCATAGCAACTTGAGTCAACCAGCAACATTTCTTAGCTGAAAGTAAGTTGGGCTAATCACTAACTTTCATGCTGATTCAAACTGAAGTCAAGTTCTATTTTATGGTGATGGTGATGGCTAAGGCCATTTTACCAACCAATGACAGCAACAGTTACAAGGATAATAGTACAAGTGGGTAAGCTTTACCCATCGTGCTTATCATATTTGTTTTCATTCTTTAGGAGAGATATTTTGACAACTTATGTCCTTGGGCAAGGAAATAATTGGCTTATTTAGTCCTTCAAAGGCTTTGTATGTAGATCTCACAATTATCTATGATGCCTGAAAAATAAATTATGGTGGAGTTTCAGTCAACATTAAAAATACACATCATTGAGAGGGAATTAAGGGTTATATAGAAAGGGGACAGGACGGTGTGGTGGTTAAGCACTAAAGTCAGGAGGAATGTGTTTGCAGCCTGCCTTACCACTGACTAATGTATAACTTTGAATTAGTTGCTGGCCTTTCTAAACCTCAGTTTCTTCATAAAACAAACAACAGGCACAGTTATGGTAACTGTCTCTTGGACTTGCTGTTTATTAAATGGTAATGAATATACAATGCTGTGCCCAGCACATAGTAAGGATTCAAGAAATGTGAGCCGTTATAATTCATACCTACCAAAGTCTCTATAGTACTATATTCTGACCATATTAAAAAATTTTTTAAGTTATTTTAAGAGAGAGGGAGCATGTGTATGTGCAAGTTAGCAGGAGAGGTGGCAGAGAGAGGGGGAGAGAGAGAATCCCAAGCAGGTTCTGTGCTATCTGCACAGAGCCCAATGTGTGGCTTGAACTCATGAACCATGACATCATGACCTGAGCCAAAACCAAGAGTCAGATGCTTAACTGACTGAGCCACCCAGGTGCCCCTATTCTGACTNTGGTTAAGCACTAAAGTCAGGAGGAATGTGTTTGCAGCCTGCCTTACCACTGACTAATGTATAACTTTGAATTAGTTGCTGGCCTTTCTAAACCTCAGTTTCTTCATAAAACAAACAACAGGCACAGTTATGGTAACTGTCTCTTGGACTTGCTGTTTATTAAATGGTAATGAATATACAATGCTGTGCCCAGCACATAGTAAGGATTCAAGAAATGTGAGCCGTTATAATTCATACCTACCAAAGTCTCTATGGTACTATATTCTGACCATATTAAAAAAATTGTTAAGTTATTTTAAGAGAGAGGGAGCATGTGTATGTGCAAGTTAGCAGGAGAGGTGGCAGAGAGAGGGGGAGAGAGAGAATCCCAAGCAGGTTCTGTGCTATCTGCACAGAGCCCAATGTGTGGCTTGAACTCATGAACCATGACATCATGACCTGAGCCAAAACCAAGAGTCAGATGCTTAACTGACTGAGCCACCCAGGTGCCCCTATTCTGACTGTATTTTATAGTCAGCTTGTCTCTTTAATTTCTTATTTCTTATCCATGACTCTTTGCAGTAAGATTGCATTTTTAAACTATTCAAAGAGCATAGATAATTCAGAAAAAAGCTGTTTTACTATATATCAGTTTAGGTTGCAAAGAGCACTGTAGTGTTACATAGGAGAATACTCATAGAAATAAATCACCCATGACTAAAACTCTTTGTAATTGTCCCCAAAACAAGATGAGTTAAGGAAGAAAAGAAATTCTAAAAATTAAGACGGCACATTT
>NW_027527963.1:72824-75816 GCF_008692635.1 Crocuta crocuta
TCTTCTTCTGAAATTAAATAAAAACATTAAAAAAAAATAACATTGGAACCAGATTTGAACTACTCCCTAGTAGTTCAAGATATTGCAATGACTTTGAATATCTTTAGTTTATCTTGCAAGGCAAGATACACTGAAATATGTTACTTGGGACAGGAAAGTAAGATGTGCTGTTTATTTCTATTAAGCTAAAGATAGTAGAAACTAAGACATGATATTCCAAGGTAGTTACTACATAGGTTTTAAAAAGCAAGATGAGAGCCACCTGGGTGGCTCAGTCGGTTGCATGTCTGACTTTAGCTCAGGTCATGATCTCATGGTTTGTGAGTTCGAGCCCAGAATCAGTCTCACTGTTGTCAGCACAGAGGCTGCTTCATATTCTCTGTCCCCCTCCCGCCTGCCCCTCCCCCACTTGCACATCCATTCTCTCTCACACTCTCTCAAAAATAAACATTAAAAAATAAAATAAAAGTAAGATGATGGGTCCAAATTTGTCCTATATAGCTATCTTCCAAAGTTCTATAATATACTAACTTCAAAATTAGGGTACTATATATAAGGAATCAAAATAGTCAACAATTTATCCCTCAAAAGTTTCTCTTATAGCTGGTTTGAAAGCAGCTATTTGACCAAATAACACTTTCTTGAAAAACACGAATAGGAAAATACTTGGAAAAAGCAAGATGTGTTCATTGTAGGGCATTCTAGATAAAGGTAGGTTGAGATTATGTCATCTACCAAGACCATCAGAGGCAGACTGAAAGGAAAGGGAAGGGTAGGCACACAAAACAACTTGCGTCCAGAAAGTTCTCTACAGAAAATGCTTTAAGTAGCTCCAGATGCCATTAACTTAAAAACATGTGTTCTGCTGTTGTGTATGTGGGTATTATTTTCTGTGTGAGACCTGACATTGATGGTTTAGAAAGAAAGGTAAGACATCAGGCAGAAACAGCACTTTCTTGCCAAATGAGGGCTCAAACAAGATGTGCTATTAGGTAGACTCCAGTGCTCTTTTGAAAAGAGCTGACATGATTAGCAGAGGTCACTGACTTTCTGGTTCTTTCTATGAACAGTCTGGCATTCAGATCCTGGGTTCGCTTTGCCTTCTTATATGAGCCCTGCATACCGTTGCTCACTCTCTGTTGCATTCTAACTATAAAATTAAAGTAGTAACTGGTTATTCATTTTATGTTCTTTAAACTTTATTAGAATTGCTCTAATTCATTTTATGTCTTCATTAATATTGTTGGAGATTGTAAAATCTTACAAAGTTATACTTTAGTATGTGTTTAGTGTGTTTAGTCTCCTTGTAATTTCATGCTAATATTCTAAATCTATTATAAAATAATTTAGTGTGTTCTCTTTTCTGAATCTTTCATATAAAGGGCAGAGAGAATTCTATGAGTATTTCAAGAATAAATTCAATACAAGGCTTTTATTTTTCTATAATAAGCAGTATGATTGAAAGAAATACATTTAGGCTAGGACTTTTGGGTCAAGTAATTTGAGTTGACCAATTTTTTACCGAATTGATTGTCTTGCTCTTGTGTAGCTAAAAATTTTGACCAAATACCTTTCTTAATCTCTGTGTTCTATCAAGATGAATTTTTTTTACTGTTTAAAACCTGGTGTTTCAGATCTTTAAAAAAATCACATTTTTAAGCTTCAAGTTAGTTTATCTTTAAGCAGATTGACTTAATTCTATGAACTTCAGAGTCTCTGGTGATAAACTTCTCCATCATCTCTGTATTATCTCTTTTATAGCCAGATGGGGAAAATGGTTTACATCAGGCACAATGTATATTTGAACAATAAGGTCACAAGCAGAGTTATATTACCTTTTATGGGCAGTGAGACATGTAATGTGTTGCAGCCTTCTCTTTTAAGCTACATAGCAAATCTGACACAGCACTTTGTTTTAATGCCTAGATTCCCATATGATATTATTTCCTAAGCATATTCATGTCAACAACCTGAGCCTTATTAAAGCAGCATTTCCTCTTGAAATGCAGAGCAGGAGGGTGGCCTCAGTTCCAGGCCTTCTGAGTTTGATTAAAGCCACCTGAGATGGGTTTGTGTCTCACACTCTGCTCTCAATCCTCTGTCATCTTCAGCTCTCTCTGTACCTGTAAGGACAGAATCAGTATTATGTTAGTGATTCCCAGGGGCTCCTGGGTGGCTCAGTTGGTTAAGTATCTGCCTTTGGCTCAGGTCATGATCTCATGGTTCGTGAGTTCAAGCCTCACCTTAGGCTCTCTGCTGTCAGTGCAGAGCCTGCCTAGATTCTCTCTCCTTCTCTCTCTCTGCCCCTCCCAACCCCTTGAAAAATAAACATTAAAAAAATAAGTCACAGCCCTAAAGAAGTAATCATCACACTGCTGCCTTAGGCTCTATTCCTGTGTTAAAAGGCAATTTTGAACTCCATGGAAAATTAAAACAACAATGAAAACAAGGCTCTCAGAGTGCATTAGAGTCACCTGGTAGGCTTGTTAACACCAAGATCACTGTCCCCAACCCCCCGGGGTAAAGTCTGATAACTACATTTGTAACAAATTCTAAGGTCCACACTTTGAAAACTACTGTTCTACCAAAGCAGGCCCTCCTGAGGTCAGAGGGCAAACTGAGTGCTCTCCTGCCAGTGTTCTTAGGCCCAGGTAACATCCCTGTGCTGACCCCGAAATGAAAAGGGGGGATTTTCTCCTTTTAATGCCATGTTCCTGGAATCATGGTCACTGCCCACTTTTTTCTTTTTATTCCAGAAGTATTTTCTCCACTACATCCTTCTCCTGACTATCCATGGGAATCCCTACAAATATATAAGTTTTCATTACAGTGTGAAGAACTGATACATGTAAATTTGTAATCAAGATAAATTATAAACAGGCCATGGCATGTTATTTGGTTAGCTTGTCACAGCTTAAAGCATTGGGTAAACACTTAGAATAGTCCTCTCTGGTTAGTAGTTGAAGGATCTTTTTTTATCCTCCCCCCCCCC
>NW_027527963.1:75904-102498 GCF_008692635.1 Crocuta crocuta
CGAGTTTTAAAATAACAAAGACTGGGTCCCCTCTCAGACAAATTACATAAAAATCGCTAAGTGGGGGCTTGGTAATTAAAAGCCTTCAGGATAGCACTAGTGTGCAGCCAGGGTTAAGAACAATTGGTAACCCTAAGCATGTATTCTCCCTGGTTATCAATAGGGTGATATCACCCTCACCGGGGTGAAAATTAGTTCTTGGAGGGCAAAAAGTATCTTAGCTATTATAATGGTTTGTGGGCCTCCAAAGGGCCCCGGTACCTACACAAGGGTATAGTATATCTGTAGTATCAGCATTTATGGGGACAAGGAAAAAAATATTCTTTAGGAAGTGATCATGAAAAAGGGTTGAGAAATATTCCCCTAACCCTGAAAGACTGCTGTGAGTTTTTGGTAATGTATCTTCCTTCTAAAATGCAACATAGGGGCACCTGGGTGGCTCAGTGGTTGGGTGTCTGACTCTTGATTTCCACTCAGGTCACGATTCCAGGGTTTTCGTACCGAGCCTCCCATCAGGCTCTGTGCTGAGCATGGAGCCTACGTGATATTCTCTTCCTCTGCTCCTCTCCCCCCGCTATGTCACCCCCCTCTAATAAAAAGTGCAACACAAATCTAGTTGAGTGCTCTTACAGGCACACTGGTAGGAAAAACAATTATTAAAAATTCTATTACATGTTGGTCATCTAGCTAGGTACTTTTATTTTATTTTATTTTTAATGTGTATTTATTTATGAGAGAGAGAAAGAGAGACAAAACATGAGTGGGGGGAGGGGCAGAGAGAGAGAGAGAGAGAGAGAGAGAGAATCCCAAGCAGGCTCCACACAGTCAGCACAAAGCCCAAGATGAGGCTTGAACCCATGAACTATGAGATCATGACCTGAGTCAGAATCAACAGTCAGACACCTAACCAACTGAGCCACCCAGGCACCCTTAGCTAGCTACTTTTACATGCATTATTGAGTTAATCCTCATTACCTTGTAGTTTTCCTTTAGAGTACACATCAAACTTATATTTAGTTTAGTTTGATTCTGGCTTAATTCCATTTTCAAAATATGTTGTAATGAAAGTAATTACTGTCTTTGTGAGACTTACTGAAAAGATCCATTTAAAACTGTGAGGCAATCAGGTTGCTTAAGATTTCTTTCACTCTAAACCACTATCAAATGCATTTAATCAATTTTGGAAAACATAAGATTCCATGAAAAGAAATCACAGAAGCAAACAACCTACATGTGCTCGTCTCCATAGTCTTATTTTTCTAAAGAAGTCAAGAAAATTATCACTTTATTAATTTGTAATACTATAGTTTTCAGAGTATAACTTGCCACAAAAAAGGCAAATATATTAAAATACTTGAGGTATTTTGCTATTTGCAAGGGTATAAGACTGTTTTAAAAGGTACCCAGGATTTTGTTATTCAGGTATGGCGATGCCAGCTTAGCTCAGGAGACAATCACCTTTAAAAAGGTAGTTTGTTACTCACAGTTCCCAAGAGGAGGGGACATGCCAAGCTGTGAAGGACCACAGAGGAAGAAGCAGGGTTGGTCAGGAGGCACAAGGAGAAAGGGGAGAGCATGGGCAAAAGCCCTCACTGTGGTTTTCCAGGTAAGGACGGGCAAGGCAAGGTGAGCAGGTTTAGGGTTGGATAGTTTAATCATCTGTACGCTGTGGGCTATGGTGGTTTGGGAAGGGGGCTTGTCCCTATTGTGTAGTATTTGGCCTTGAGATGACTAGAGCAAAAGAATATTCCTTCCCAGAGTGCCAGATAGAGGAGCAAGGGGGTTTTGCACCCAGGATTGGTTGGTTGGCATATCAAAGGTGTGCTCAAAGGCAAAGCAAGATGTTTACTGTCTTTAGGAATTAGCTAACTGGGGAAAGACAGTCTCTGCTAGTTGGTAAAACCTCAGATGTCAGAGCATCAAGAATACAGAAATAAAAAAATATATAGTTAATGTAGTTAAATACAGGTAATACAAAGTTGTATCCCAGAAAGTCAGAGTGATGAACTAGCTGGGCTGTGGAAACAGAGGAAGATACTTGAATGTTGTGAAAATAATGCAACCAGACACTATTAAGTCTTCTGGTCTATTTCTATATAAGGAGAAAGTTTTAACCAAGTATGAAGATGTTCAAATCTTCCTTATATTGTATACATAAATCAAGAAAAAGCACTTGTCCGGAACAGTGAGACTAGTTGGGAGGAAGCAGATGGTGGGAGGAGTTGATGGACATTACAGCCTGGATAATTCTGTCCTGTCTTATTCTCTGTGTGCTTGGCTCATGCAGACACCGTGTGTTCAGAGCAGATACTTTCTGTTACCAACAGTGGCAGTACATGAAGAGACAGCAAGTTTGTTGGGACCCAACAATGAAAATCTGTAGCTTCAGAATAGGACCAGGACTTTTATTATTGCTGTAGTAGTTCAACAGAAAGAAGGCAGCATTGTGTCCTGGAAAGAACCTGCACTGTGTTGGAAAGCAGGCCAAGCCTGAAATTCTAAGTGAGCTGTTTGCTAGCTGCATGACCTTGGGCCACATATGTTACTTCTCTGGATGTGGGGTTTTTCATCACAAAATGCAAATTACATCTATTCTTGAGATTGGAAACAACCGAGAAAACAAAACATAGGAAACAGATGAAGATTTAAATATAAACTTAAAAGAACCCCAAAAAACTAAAGTAGGAGCACCTGGGTGATTCATTTGGTTAAATACCACACCCTTGGTTTTGGCTTAGGTCATGATCTCCCGGTTTCAAGAGTTCAAGCCCCACAACGGGCTCCCACTGACAGTGCAGAGCCTGCTTGGGATTCTCTATTTCCCTCTCTGCTCCTACCTCACCCATGCTGTCTCATTCAAAATAAATAAACAAAGTTAAAATAAAAAACATTAAAGTAAGGCGAACTTGGGGATGTGGCTAAAATGTGCAGCCATAATGAGCTTCTTTAATATTTTACCCCAGAATTAAATTTCCTCACCCAGTCTCAGGCAAAGCTGGAAAGAGCCCATTCTTTCAAACTTATCACAGGGACCAGTTGAGTAAGGTTCTTGGGGGAGGCAGAACCAGCGGGGGCTGGCTTGATCTAAGCTTGCTCAGTACCTCCTCTCAGTCTCAACAATCAGGGAGGCCACTCATCCCCCTGCTTGAAGAGTGATTGCGGAAGGGTGAAAGAAGAGTCAGTAAGTTCCCACCTCCCTGCCCTGGAAAAAGTACAAGTGGGGACTGGAAATCCCCCTTCAGTACTTTGAGGTAATTATAATGAAAATAGATTACAGATAAAATACACAAGATGCCTAGCCAGAAAGTAAGCATTGTAAATGGAAAGAGATCGATAAAATTCATTAAGACTTCATTTACCACATGTGGATTATTCCTTTTCCTGCTGTTGAAATTTAGTGAAATGGGTGTCTTTTTGTCTTTATTTTTTCTTCTAAAATATCCAAAACTATTTTTTTTAATGTTTATTTATTAATCTTGAGTGGGAAAGTGAGGGAGGGGCAGAGAGAAAGAGAGAGAATCCCACGCATGCTCCCTGCTGTCAGCAGAGAGCCTGATGCAGGGCTCCGTCCCATGAACCATGAGACTGCGACGTGAGCCAAAACCAAGAGTTGGATGCTTAACCAACTGAGCCACCTGAGCCCCGCCCCCCTCCCACTGAAACTAAATTTTTTAATTTATGAGCAAAGGGTCTATTTTTTTGTTTTGAGAAAAGAGGATGTTCTGTCTAAATCCAAGTTGCTTGTAATTATGTAATCTGAATTAACTCATTGATTTTATATAGGATTCTCAAATTCCACTCCAGTAAGATTGCAGATTATGATTTAAGGCATAGGGTTCTCAGAAACGAGTGGTAGAGGTACCAACTTCAGGCAAGATAAAGAGTGACTCCACAAAACCCAGCCTTTCTCCAACTGCAGGCATTCCTTTTGGAAATTAAAAATTGCTCAGGATAAAAAGGGGAAAAATTGCTCAAAATCGTACACATTATGAGGCTTTCAACACTTTGTACCGTATAGAATATGTTACTATATTTTCATAATTTGCAAAACCAATTATTAATTATTATTATTATATAAATGCTTATTAGAGATTCCTCTGAATTAATATCGACTGCCAAGGATCACTAAGGTGAAGAACATAAGCAAGCATGAGGTCCATTGAGAATCAGGGATACTGACCCCCTTGATCCTCTCTAGTGAATTTTCTTCTAACAAAGCTGGACCTCTCTGGACTTGGTGACGAACGGATCAGAGTGTGAAAAGGTGGAGCAGAGCCCTGTCACTGGCTTCCTGTCCCCCTCACTCCTTCCAGAAAGCCAGGATTCCTGCCAGGTCCTTGTCCCTCCTGATACATAACCCATGTCCTTCTACACAGCCACTGCTGCTCTCTCCTCAGATCCTGCACCTCCCTTCTCTTCACTGTTACCAATTACATACGCTCTTCTCATACAGGCTTTACTTGCTGCATTATAAAATGACACTTTTTTCTTTTTATTATTTTTTTTAACAGTTTATTGTCAAGTTGGTTTCCATATAACACCCAGTGCTCATCCCCACATGTGCCCTCCTCCATGCCCATCACTCCCCTTCCCCCCCATCAGTCCTCAGTTTGTTCTCAGCATTCAAGAGTCTCTCATGGTTTGCCTCCCTCCCTCTTCCCCACTATTTTTCCCCTTCCGTTTTTCCCCATGGTCTTCCGTTAAGTTCCTCCTAATCCTCCTATACGTGCAAACATAATGATATCTGTCCTTCTCTGCCTGACTTATTTTGCTCAGCATAACACCCTCAAGGTCCATCCATGTTGCTACACATGGCCAGATTTCATTGTTTCTCATTGCCATGTAGTATTCCATCGTATAGATAAACCACATCTTCTTGATCCATTTGTCTGTTGATGGACACTTAGGCTCTTTCCATGTAAAATCACACTTTTATTTCAGGTTTTAAAAATATTTAAATATATAGATTTTTATGTAATCATATCTTATAATCTGTACATATCTTTAAAACAAAAAAAAAGGTATTTTAAAAACTGGCATGTTGCCTACAGATGTGCCTTAAATGTCTTCATTATCCAACAGTGGGGACTTTTCCCAGTTTTTTTCTCTCTTTTTTTTTTTTTAAATTTGAGGAAGATTTCTCATGGGGAGAGTCCTAGGTCCTTTTCCAAACTGAGCACATAATTTGAACACAAATTATAGTACAGAAGCACCCTTTTATACAGATTCATCATTACCATCTAAGGAATATGTATGTCTCAAATGGGAAAGTATATTCAGCTAAAAATGGGCATTTCTATGCCACTGAAAATCTTATTTTTTTAATGTTTGTTTTTATTTATTTTGAGAGAAAGTGTGAGTGGGGGAGTGGCAGAGAGGAGAGAGAGAATCCCAAGCAGCCTCCACACTCAGTGCTCAGCACAAAGCCTGGCATGGGGCTCGATTTCACAACCCTGAGATCATGAACTGTGAGATCATGACCTGAGCGGAAACCGAGAGTCAGATGCCTAACCCACTGAGGCACTCAGGTGCCCCTTTGCTAGTGAAAGTCTTGACTGAAAATAAATAAGTGTGAAGCCCATCCATCTGTCCCAGAACACTTACATGAGGTCAGGAAGAGTGAGCAGCTATAGCAGTCGTAGGCATAAAACTGAGCTAGACGGGAACACATATATATTCCTGAAATAGATGGTATTTCCACTCCCCCGATTAACTGTTTAATTGATCAAGTGTCATTCCATGTATAGAGATATAGATATGAATCTAAATATACGTGTATATCGATATTCATATATGTGTATAGATATATCTATATATATCTCTATATATCTGTATCCATACACTGGGAACTATGTCAGGAAGAATAATAGCTAACACGTACAAAGTACTTACTATGCGCCTGGAACTGTTTAAGCATCTTACATATATTAACTCATTTAATCCTCACAGGAAGTCTATGAGGGAAGTATAATATTTTTCTCAGTCTTCCAGATGAGGAAACTTCAGTGTGACTGGATCAGGTGGAGGCTGGCAGTGTGAGAGGTGAAAGAGTTCACCCAAGGCAGAGCAAAGGAGACAGAAGTTTACTGAATACACTGCAAGGGAGCAGTGGGCAGGACAGCAAAGGAGAGAGTGTCTGCCAGGAGGCAGTGGTCGGGGGCTGCAGTTTAGGGGGGAAGGTGAGGAGGTATGGGAATGTATGGAATTTTCTTTTTATGGCCTGGATGTGAGTAATGCATTGGGCAGCTGGGGCTAATGGATATTCGCAGGTGGGTCACCTAATGGGCCTGTTTGTATTCAGTCCCATAGTCACTGTGGGCCTGATGGGCCTGTTTGTATTCAATCTGGTACAGATTTTACCATACTCAGGTTTCCATTGCTCAAGTTGGTTGCCTAGAATGGCCTTTACAGAAACTGAGGTAAGGAAAATACATTTGCCTAAGATCAGCCAGGTAGTAAGTGATGACTTGAACCAAAGCAGTCTGGCTCTAGCCTTCATGTTCTTTTCCACCATGCCAAACTGCTTCTGTCCTCAGAGAAGGTTTAACATAATGGTAAATTTAAATATTTACATATGAAATGTTAAATACTGAAATTCTGTAATACAAAGCATCCCACACAGTTTGTGCTGAGATGGTGCATGGGCCCTGAGGCAGTTGTAGCTGGGATTGAGAGGTTTTTGTTTTTTGTTTTTTGTTTTTTACTGTGGATGGAGATAACCAGGGGAAGCTTTTTAAGAAGGCAAGAATTGAACTGGGTCTTCAGTGGAGAAGTTGGAAGAAAGAAGCAGAGAGCAGAAGGCATTCTAAGGGGGAGAAAGGGTTTGAGCCACTATTCAGAGATCAAAATGCACAAAGCATTATTTATAGGGGAGCAGTAGGAAGACTAGCCTGCCCCGAGCAACAGGTTCAAGTGGAGAAAGATACGAGATGTATTTAGAAAGGTTGCTTATATCCAGATGTTATAAGGATGTGACTATCAGGCAAAGAATTTTGACTTAATTTCATAGATAAAGCAGAGTTGTCTTAAGAGGTCAAGAGCAAGAATGGGAAAGTGAAAAAGAAAAGTATTTGGGGAATATTAGTCTGGCAATCATGTGCAAGACGGATATGAGGGATAACAAAAGGGAAGCAGAGCCTTAGTTGGAAATTTGTGTCTTTTTCAAGATGAGGGCCTGGAATTCAATTAGTTGTGTTTTAAATAAATAAAAAAGAAGGCATATATCTAGAAATATTACTAAGAAAATCTCAGAAGGAATGATCTGAATGGTTAAGGAAACCTAAGGGAAAATATCAAAGATGATTTCAAACGTCTTAAATGTGGGTAACACAAAGTAAGATAGAATGCAAATAAGAAGTAGATACAAACTGAAATGAGGAGAGTCACTGTTTTTATTTCATTATAATCAAACCCAATATATCTTATTGGGTCAGTCAGTTCTTACACAGCCAGCCAGTCAATCAGTAATGCTTACTGAGCACTCATATTCAAAACACAACACAAGGAAGAACACAAGGAAGGACGCTTGGTGGGAGAAGTGGAGGGAAGTGTAACGCAGAGTAAAATGAAATGTAAAACTTAGGTGATCTTAGCTCTGATTTCCCTTTTTTTCTTGGTAAATGGAGAATAGATGTAGGAAGGTGACAGGTGATAAGAATCATATGGACTCACTCACGCAATAGATCCCAAGGGTGTCCTGGTAAATTTCATCTATGTAATAGATCTTTAAGTTGTGGTCTTTATTTGGCCCACAAACACAGAGGGCCCCTCCCAAGGGAAGTTCACTGTGATCTTCTATGGCAGGGACCTACCGGATGCTTCACATTTGAAAGGCTCTTGAGAATTAGTGAAGAGAAGTAGAAAGTAGGCTGGGGTCCATCAACATACCCACCTATGAAATCAGGAGCCAGGTTTCACATTTTTCTGGCTTTGGGTCTGTAAGACCTAGTATGTAAGAATATGTGCTTGGGAATCAGATCTGGATTCAAACCCCAGTTCCCCATTATCAGAATTATGATTTGGAAAGCCATTTAATCCCTCTGGACTTTACTGTCCATCTGTCAAGATGAATGTAATAACCCTATATCAAAGATCAATGTTAAATGCTTTGTTCATGTATGTGACACACTAAATACATGGTAGCTACTCTATTATTTAAGGAGGTCTTATGGAAAGAATGGTGATTATCCTAGTTGATGACAAGGCCTGGGTAGTGTCAGAAGGTCTCAATCCAGATTTCTCATACTACACAATCAAATGGCATGCCTCTATCAACCTTCTCAAACCCCTTCCATATCCACTAACACGTGTTTCTTGCAACAAAGTTATGGATGAGTCAGTGTGTTTGTTATTACTCCTATTTTGCAGATGGAGAGAAAGGACCCTCAGAAAGGGGCAAAAACTAATTTCAATCACAGTACGAGGTCACAGAGCCTGAACTGGAACCCAGGGCTACTCACTCCAGAGCCTGATGGGAAAAAGCCTCACTTATGTAGTGAACACAGTGCATAAAAAGCTAATTCTCTAGTCACATCAAAGAGCTGCTTGTTGAACTCTTGACTTTGGCAAGTTGTACATCATTTCTTAGTCTCAGCACTTGCTTGACATTCTTTCTACTTTAACTTTCATTTGTCAAGGCATTTTAAAATTTATTCTTAGCCTTCTTAAATAGTAGGAATTGTTTTAATTTTTTTATATCTCAAAAAAGCATGTGGTTATGTTTTCATTAATGCCCATTACCCACCCAAATACCTGCTCACATCAGATTATTGGTTTGGATATATGTGTATGTGTATATTGCAGGTAGGGGTGGGGAGGCGTGAGGAAAGTACATGTGAAATTAAATCTCAAAGATTTTGAGATATATCATTGTACTTTAAATCATCTGATTTTAAATATAAAACAGGCTTTTCTTCAACTTTGTACAGCAAATTAATTAATTGGTCATTATTTAATAAATTTTGTACTTGCCTGGGAGGTGTCAGCTCCTAGACAAGCAGGTCTCAGTCTTAAGTAACTTTGTTTAACCCTTAGGACCTTGTGGCAGGTAGGAGAGTGGGTGAAAAATGGAGGAGAAGAGGGTCAGAAGTTTAAGACTGCAGTTTCTGAATCCATCACCAGTGAAGGAAATCAGGATCCCAAATAACTCTGCCCTGCCACCTGTCCACAGTTGCATGACTGGAGGGAAACTATAGAAAATTCCTCACACCTCCTGTGGTAATCTTCAACCATCTCAGACAGACTCCTTCAGTCATCATTTCCCTTGTAGAAGCAAGATGGCTTTGTTAGAACAAAAGTTGAAATTTTCACTCAAATTGCTCCCCTTGGAATTTTTGAGGGTTAAGTCCTAGAGTGCTCTGCCAGCCACCAAGGGAGCCACGCTTAGTGTGTGGGGAAATTCTGAATTCTGAGGTCATACACTCAATATTACTTCGATTTAAAATATGTTTCCCCAAGACACCAAATTTTATGTTGTAAGACAGATGACATTTTGACCCTATATATTTCTATTCAAAGGATTTTAGGATATGTTTGTTCATCAGTAAGTAAAACTGAGATGTATTGACTATAGAGTTACTGGTAACACAGAGTCTAATATTTTTATGACAAGACGAGCAGTATATTTTCCCTAGGCGTGAGGAATTAATTATATCACCAAGATGTCCATCCCATCCCCTCATCAAGGCATCAGAGGAAAGCAGTTCCCTCAAATCATCACTCTCCTTCCATTCCACTTCATGGACCAATCATGGAGGTTTGGATCCGAAATTTAACTTTGGAAATTTGCTTCAAGTTCCAAAAAATTTCCTAAATAGGTTTCAAATGTTAGCACTTTGTGGGCTTGGAAATGAAGAATTAAAAGAAGAGTGATGATTAGTGTTATAATAAAAACTTGGCACAAAATGAAAAAGGTTCTGTCTGTCTCTCTGTCTCTCTCTCTTTTTCCACTTGCAAAGCAAATGTGGGTGATTACCTCTGAGTTTTTCTGATAATCTCAAGGCAGTTTAATGGCATGGGCAATGAGCTTTTTCATATCACTATAAATAATTATTTCAATTCAAGGAACATCCTATAAACTTGGACAAATCTGGTACAAAGAAACATGGGAGACACAGAGGAAACATGACCCCCAGGCCCTCTCTAGTTGTCTGTGACTGCCATGCTGCCCAGCCATTCTTTCCTAGTTCCTCCTCCTCTACTGGCTTCTGTATGTTGGAGTATCTAAGGTTCTATCCTTGGAGTGTCTGCCTTGGGAACACCTTTTGTCTTCTCTGTCTACAGTCTCTCTCTAGGTGTACTGGGCTGAATGATGGTCCCTAAAGAGATAATGTCCACACCGTAATCCCCAGGACTTGTGAATGTTAGTGAAGGTTACCTTATTTGGGAGAAGGGGTCTTTGCAGATATAATTAAGTTCAGAAATTTCAGATGAAGAGATCATCCCAGATTTTTCAGGTAGGCCCTAAATCTAATGATAAGTGCCCTTGTAGGAGACACACAGGAAAGATTTGACAGACAGAAGAGAAGGAGACAGTGTGACCAAAGAGGTAGAGCTTGGAATGATATGGTCACACAAGGCCACAGGTCAAGGATTAGTGACAGGCACCAGAAGCTAAAAGAGCAAGAAAAAAAAATACATTCTGGAGACCTAGAATCTCCAGAGGGAGTGCAGCCTCTATAGACACCTTAATTTTGGATTTCTGGCCTCCAGACTATGAGAGACTAAAGCTCTATTGTAGTAAGCCACCAGGTTATAGTCATTTGTTACAGCATCCTCAGGAAACTAATATACTAGGTGATCCCATCTAACCTTTAATCCTTATAATTCCATCTCTAGACTTAAATTTGCAAGCCTGACCTCTCCTCAGAGTGCCACACCCAATATACATCTAACTGCCTACTGGACGTCTCCACTTGGATATCTAATAGATATCTCAAGTTTAGTATGGTAAAGGGAACTCTTGATTTACAACTTGTACACTCACAAGTCTACCCCCAAGTCTTCCCCATCAATAAATGGCACTGCTATCTCGGGTTTAGGGCCTAACTCCAACTACTTCATGGCACTGGCAAAGAACCTAATCATCGTGCTTGACTCTTTTCTTCTCAATACCTGCCACCTAATTCCTAGATGAATCCTCTTGGCTACTACTACCTTAGTCCATCATCTCAGACTCAAATTTCTGTTGTGGACGTCTCATTTCTTCCCTCCCTCTACTCTTGTCTCTCTCCACTAAAACCAGCATGAACTTCCTACGGTGTAACTCAGACCTTATTACTCTCTGCCTAAGATGTTTTAATAGCTTTCTGTTACACTGAGAATATTTATCGAAATTTATTACCTTGGACTACAACAATGGTTTTCAGTTGGAGGCCTTTTTGCTTCCCATTTGGTAATTTCCAGAGAAATTTTTTGGTTATCACTAGGAAGAGCCTACTGACTCCTAGTGGGTAGAGCCCAGGAATACTGCCAGATATCCTACACTGCACTGAACTCCCCATAGCAAAGAATCTGGCCCCAAATGTCAATGGTGCCAATGTTGAGAAACCCTACAGAGTCCACATGAGCTGACTGACATTTGCCTTCTGTTGCCTCTTTTCCTTCTACTCTTCCTAAAATATGCCAAACTTGTCCACATCTCAGAGCCTTTGAATATGCTGGATTGAGACGTACTTTCCTAGATCTTTGTATCTCTGTAGCTTCCTTATTCAGGTATGAGCTCAAATATTACCTCCTCAGAAGGCATTCCTCATCTAAAGTGGCCTGCACTATCCTACCCCCAGTTGCTCTGTCACATTAGCCTACTTTTACCTTTTATATTGATCTTATTGGTACTTTAATTTAATTATATCTTTGTGTGTTGTTGGCTTCTGTGCCCTAAGAGTATATGGCCCTCTAACGTCTTTAGAGCTCCTTGCTATCTGTCTGCACCTGCAGCAGTGCCAGGCACAGAGTAAGGGCTCAGTGAGTACTGGTCAAATCACAGGCATACAAATGGAAAGCAACAGAGGATAATTACATAACTTATAAAATGTTTGGTGCTAAAAGTGATGCAGTGAATCACCAGGAAGGAGGGTTTATTTCTAGCCCTTGTTAATTTCTGGTATATGGCTCTTTGGGTGTTATGAAGACTTAACTCCACTGACAGAATGAGTAGTTGGGATGTTCAGCTTAACTTTTTTTGTAGAAAAGATGTAATTTTACCATTGATTCTATTGTTCTGAAGATAAAGTAGACTTTCAGGTAGCAGATGGCTGGCAACCAGTTGTCAATATAATTGTGGAATTTGAAGCATCCAAATAGAAGTAACAGATGAATTCCCTGAGAGCAGAGAAGTCTACTGAGGGATTGCTTTTGAGGAAGAAAAAAACAAGATTTGCTCTGAAAGAGCCTACTGTTAGGAACAAAGAAGAAAGAAGAGTTGTCAAAGAAAATAGAGAAAACAGGTGAGAAAAATAATAGGAAAACAAAAGAAGAAAAAGTCTCTGAAACCCCAAGTCATGGAGTGACAGAAGACAATTTATAAAGAAGCATTGTTAACCCACCTAGAAACAGTTTCTCAGCTCTTCCTTGAAACTCTGTCAGGTTCAGTCTACTTGCCTCCACTCCAGCCTCCACTTTAGCCTCCACCATATCCATCAGGGTGACCCAGAAGTCCTGCATGGTATCCGTCTCCAGCTCTTCTGCCTTCAGCAGCCACTCCTATATGAGCTCACCTGATGTCCGCATCAACTCCTCCACTTTCTCCCAGCAGCAGCTTCCTGATTGGCCTAGGCACTAACATGAGTGTGGTCAGGGTCTGTGGCAGGGCCAGAGGCATGCAGGGCATCACAGCTGTCTCAGTGAACCAGAGCCTGCTGAGCACCTTTAAGCTGGAGGTGGACCCCAATATCCAGGCTGGGAACACCCAGGAGAGGGACGAGACCAAGACCCTCAACAACAAGTTTGCCTCCTTCCCTGATAAGACGTGGCATGTGGAACAGCAGAATAAATTTCTGGAGACCAAGTGGACCCTCCTATAGCAGCAGAAAACAACTTGGAACAACATGGACACCATGTTTGAGAGCTACATCAACAATCTTCCACAGTAGCAGGACACACTGGGCCAAGGAAGCTGAAGTTGGAGGTGGAGCTTGGCAACATGTAGGGGGCTGATGGAGGACTTTGAGAATAAATATGTGGAAGAGATTAAAGAGCGTGCAGTCATGGAGAATGAATTTGTCCTTATAAAAAGGATGCAGATGAAACTTACATGAACGTGGTAGACCTGGAGTCCCACCTGGAAGGGCTGATGGAAGAGATCTGCTTCTTAAGGCAGCTCTATGAAAAGGATATCTGTGAGCTGCAGTCCCAGATTTCAGACATATCCATAGTCTTGTCCGTGGACATCCGCTGTGCTCTGGACCTGGACAGCATTATCACCGAGGTCAAAGCCCAGCATAAGGACATCGCCAGCGGCAGCTGGGCTGAGGCCAAGACCATGTACCAAATCAAGTACAAGGAGTTGTAGACATTGGCTGGGAAGCTGGGTAATGATCTCTGTAGCATGAAGATGGAGATTTCTGCTATGAACCAGAATATCAGCTAACTCCTGGCTGAGATAGAGGGCCTTGAAAGCTAAAGGGCTTCCCTCGAGGCTGCTATAGCTGATGCTGAGCAGAGCAGGGCTCTGGCTGTTAAGGATGCCAATGCCAAGCTGGCCAAGCTGGAGCAAGCCAAGAAAGAAAGGTGCAGCAGCTGCGTGAGTACCAGGAGCTCATGAATGTCAAGCTGGCCCTAGACATTGAGATCACCACCTACTGCATGCTGTTGGAGGGCAAGGAGAGCCAGCTAGAGCCTGGGATGCAGAACCTGAGTATCCATACTAAGATCACCAGCAGCTACTCAGGTGGGCTGAGCTCGGCCTATGGGAGCCCCATGAGCCCTGGCCTCAACTATGGCCTGAACTCCTTCCAGTCCAGCTTCAGCTCTGGCGGGGGCTTCAGTCCCTTCAGCTGTGTCAGCTCCTCTAAGGCAGTGGTTGTGAAGAAGGTCAAGACCCTGGATGGGAAGGAAGCTCCAAGTGGTTTGATGTCCTATCTAAGTGAACAACCACTGTGGTCCCTTCCAGCCTTCCAGCTCCTATGACTGCTATAGAGCCTTTGGGGGAAGGAGCTGTGCAGGGAGTGTTGGGAACAGGAGACCCACCTAAGGCTCAGCCCCAGTCCTCAGCCTACCCTTAGGGGAGTCTACTGCCCTGGGTACCCCCTTTTGCCCATGCCCCCATCTAAAAGCTAATTCAAGTGTCTTTTCCCAAATAAAGCCTCAGATGGCTCTATCAATCCCCCCCCAAAATATTAAAAAATAAAATAAAAGAAGTATTCCTGATGCATTTATGGAACTTTGTGCTTTTGTGTTGTGGGTACATGTTCCTTCCATTAATCAGTGAATAGATGAACATTTTTTGGCAAAGCAAAAATAAATTTAGCTATAAAGAAGTACCTACCTAAAAACAGACAGGCAGAGAATGACAGAGAAAATATTCAGTTCTTACTTTCGAAAAATGTTAACTCTTCTATGGTATTCCCATGATTGTAAAGGGTTTAGGGATAATCCTCACACCCCTGATTTTTCTAATATCTATTTTAATTCTTAGGAAAATGTTTGATAATTTCTAATAGCTCCAAAGTGTTGGCAATAGAAGTTATTCTGTTCCCTTTTACCCTGTGTTGAGTGGTTGAGAAATCATCCAGGGAGATTGGCAAAATTAAGAATTGGCAAAAGCTTCCATCTGCCCCAAACTGATCCAGTCCTGTTTCCATGTTTGGAAATGGTTTCTTGAGCTTATCCACACTATGTTGGCAGGTCATATCTTTGCAGAATGACAGGCACTTTTCTTTCTACCACCCACTAGTCATGATCCTGGCCTTGGGGAATGCAAACCATCTGTGAGGTCCAGAATCTGAGGGCAAATAAACCATGGACCAAGTGAAATTGTGGGTACAGCGATTGTGTAAGAACTAACTACATTGCAACCACACATCATTGAGCTTGCCTTATTTATAGAGGTGTGTTTTGTCCCATCATATGAAGAGAGCAGTGAAGGAGAGGGCATTTTTGAAATATGGGTGTAGAATGAGAGTTAAACATCTCGAAGAATGAACTCAATTCCTGCATTTGATTCTAAGAAAGGAGAATTGCTATAACACTTTTAGTGAGAGAGTACATTGTTGTGTCCAAAGTCAGATACTTTGTATGAGGCGTCCTGGGCAGATATCTATCCTGTTAGATCATTACAGTGAGTATGCAGACAGTACTTTCTGTCCTACTTAAGCATGTTTTCATGTAGGAAAAAGTAAACTTTAATCCTATCTACAATTTCAGAAGTGGATTATTTCAGTTTAAGGGGATACTCACCAGAATCAGAAGTGATTTTGCCTGACTTACTGATATACATTATCAGTAACTGCTATGTCAGTGTTTAATATATCTTCAACAATAAGAAAAATGTAATGACTTCGGGATTTTCACGTATTTGGACCTGGTCCCTATAATTATTTTTAAGTTTTGTACCTTTAACTTCTTAAAAAGCATTAGATTTTACTTATTCCTTCTGTCGATTAATCAAAAACACAGGGAAATGAGGATCAACTAGCTTGTTAAAACTAGTATTATTAAATGTTGTTAGGATTCATTCCATTGTCTGTTGAACCTTCATCATAGAGGTGTCTCTCCTGATCTTCTGACCTAAAATCTTGCATCAGGGTTTTTGCATAAAGTTTGGGGAAACTTGTATTCATCTTTAAATACTGGCTCTAGGAAAGCTCAGTGGCTTAGAGGCCAAAGCTGTGCTGGATACGTCCTGTCCTTGAAATGTGACTATTTCTAATCAAGTACTGGCCAGGCGATCCATGGCTTTCACTGAGATGGGGTTGTAGACTAGTAGGATGTGCATGGGATCACCTATAAAGACCATTTGCCAGGCTTTTGGCTCCACTCAACCTAATTCTAGAACATGGAGTTGATGCCAAGGGAAGTTTTAGAGGCTAGAGATAAACCAGAGAAAAAGGAAAAAACATTGTCTATATATTAGGGTTTTATTCTTATTCTTTCTCCATCCTTCTCTTTCTCTCTCTCTTCCTTTCTCCCTCTTTCCTGTTGGATTTTTTTCATTAATTGTAGGTAGTTCAAAATGACGAAGATCCATGATGAAGCCGTTCATCTATTCATTCAATGAATAGTAACTACTATCTGTTAGACACTCTACTAGAGATACTGATGCTTTTACAAATAAGACAGTCCCTGACTTCAAGGGACTCATACTCCAAAAGGCATCACAGATGAGAAAAATAACCTTTATGTCAGAATACATAATGTGTCCTAGGTATTAGCTGGGACCTCACGGCCCCTTGAGATTAGCAGCACAAAACTCCCATTTCATGTCTCTCTGAAGTCCAACGAATGTCGCCAAGATTCTTGTTGCATTCTCAGTCAGCTTTGCTCTGATTTCCTGCTGTCTGATGTTCTCTGCCTCTTGCAGCTGTTCTTTTATTTCTGTTCTGACACAAACCCAAGGTTTGGACACAACTCCTTCTCTTCTGTTTCCTCCCACACCCTGGTCTCCCTCTCCTCCTCCCACACAAAGCAATCATGAAAACAAGGTTACTATACTGACACTATGTTTCAGAACTTGAACTGAGATTTTTGGGGTCATGGAGAGCACAGCAGTGAACTTCAGATGACGCAGGGCACATTCCTGCTTTAGCTCTATCTGGTACCCGTTACCAGGGCTTTCTCATTGTCTGCTTACCCTCTCAGAGCACTCCGGTGGCTGCCAGTCTTCTCTTCTGCCTCCTGATTCTCTTCCTCATGTCATCCCTTCTGCCTCCCCTCCAACTCCAACTCCAGTTCTGGGATATTCTTGCTCTCTCTTGTTCAGAGTATGCCTTTCCTTTACATGCACTCCAAAATTCAAGTGCAGGCCCATCTTGTTCATACCCAAATCCTTCCTGGTGCTCAGGCAAGGAGCCTTTCACGTTCTAGAATCCACTTTCTATTTGCCATATAGAAGGCAGTGTGGCTGGATAGTACTTTCTCCCCTCCTTTATTGGTATTAAATATACTCATTCAACAATATTTGCTGGATTTCTGCTATGTATCAGGTACCGCTGTGGGTGCGGAGAATAAAACTGTGTACAAGACAGGCACAGGTCCTGTCCTCATGGACATATATTCCAGGAAGAATATCTAAGACGCTAAGAAGAAATAGAAAGCCCCCATCTCATTCTGGGATAGGATTGCACATCATGAAAAGTTAAGGCTGACGGGATAAGCCTGATTCATCTAGGTCAATCAGAGGATAGCATTTCAGGCAGAGGGCCTCAATGACAAAAGTTGGCTATGAAGTTCTCCACTGCTCATTTGGGCAGCTGGAATTAAAGGGGAAACAAAATGTGGTTTATTTCCATCATCTTTCCCTCTAGCTCCCACACTTCAGTGGTCAAGCAATACATTTTGGGCAGAATTGAGCTCTCTAATGAGGAAGAAAAGGAAGAGTGTCCCATCCTTTTCAGTTTCTGGGTGGAGTCAAAGGTTTGAGAGGCTTGTTTGAATTGGTTTCTCTTTCCCAGAATCTGGGCCCTGGAGCACAGCAACCTCCTTCCCTAGGTAGATCCCAGGGAAGAAACTTCTCTGCAATCTCATCTAGAGAATGGAAGTCAGGGTATGGCTGGTGGGTTTGGTCATAATCACAAAGAGCTGTGGGATTTGGGGGGCACCTGGGTGGCTCAGTTGGTTAAGCATCTACGTTTGATTTCAACTCAGGTCATGATCCCAAGGTCCTGGGACATCAGGCTCTACCCTGAGAGTGTGAAGCCTGCTTTGGATTCTCCCTGTCTTCTCTGCCCCTCCTCCATTCATGCCCTCTTTCTCTCTCCCTCTCTCTCAAAAGTAAATAAACTAAAAAAAAAAAAAAAGAGCTATGGGATTTGGAATTGGGTCCCAGGGCTGCTGCTAGTTCATATGGAACATTTATGCAAAACTAAAACAAACAAAACAAAAACAAAAACTGCCTTTTTTTTTCTGGGATGATGCAACCCAAAGCCAGGGTGCAGGCCTTGCAAAGTGGAAGGTCCCCTCCACCACTTTCCCTTGTTCAGGGTGCAGCCTAAACAGATGGTCATCTACTTTGTCCCAGGTTCTGTAGATTCTATACATGTAGGTTGAATAGATTGATGAGGTTTTTAGGGCACCTGAATTCACTGATGTACTCAAACTGAAGGTGTTTCCTCACCAGGCTCTACATGATTAGCTAACAAAATGGTAGTGTTTAAGGAATTGTACATCACAATATGTACGTCTTTTCCCTCTTTATTTAATTATTCAAAAATAACAATAATAATGGCTAACTATTGAGAATACTTGACATGTTCCGGGCACTGCACTAAGTAGTTTACAGAGATTACCTCAATGAATTCTTATAGCAGTTCTATAATTTACATATCGTTATTCCTGTTTAATATTTGAGAAGACAGAGGCTTAGGTGATTGAACTCAGCTAGTAAGTAAGTGGGTTTTAACTTAGATTCCGTTTTAGGTCCCACTTTATACTGCCTGTTTTCTTTCCCTGCCTTCTTCCTTTCTCTCCCCTCCACAACCCCTCTTCCCCCATGGGAACAAAACCTTACAGAGGAGCCATGTAAAAAAGGTATTTGTTGAGGTTCCCGATAACTCTGCAGTTGACCCCTTAGTTCTGACAGTCCTTGAGAACTGGGCTTTCCAAACAAATAGCTTCCCTTTGTTGTTTGGGGCATGCCTAAGAGCCGGGATTCTGAAAATCCTGGCTTCAGGTTTCCAAACCAGCAGGTCATGCCCAGAGCCTAATCCTTGCTAGATGGTAACACATGTCAGCACACAAGAAAACAAAGCTCCACTTGGTCATTGGCGGGAGGCTCTGTGGTTTTTCTGGCCAGCCCGACTGAAGGCACAATAGAGAAGCCCCCATCCATGGTCATTTCTAGAGAATTATTTGCCATCTGGAGAAAAGAGATCTAGAATAGTACCTGATAGTTTCTCTACAAAGAGGGTCCATGTTTTCCATATGATTTTGACACACACCTCTAGATAATTCCCTTAGGTATCGGGCATCGCCTCAAAAAATCATAAGATATGCAGCATTTTAACTGAAGTTTGTAGTTAAACTAGGTTACTAGGGTGGTATTCCTGTCGACTGTGCTTTGAAAAACTTTTATACCCTAAAAATAATGTAATGTCTACTTGAAAAATGGACCTCTTTATGCACCTTTAACCTTTGTTAGAGAAGGTGATATAATGAAGATACATAGCTAATCCATAAAATGTCTAATTTTGGTGAAAAATGTGCAACGTCCAATATATTAACTTCCAAATAAGACAACCTAGTGCTCTTGGTTATTGGTTTCCAAAGCCTCGTTGAACATTTCCTTGTTTGGCTTTGGAGGAATTTGCTCTGGGATTTCAGCCTGGCCCTTGACTTGCTGAAAGACTACAGACTTAGAACAGAGCAAGCAGGCTGAGAAGCCAACTAGTGAAAATGAAAGCAAGAGGTCCTGGGCGCCAGGCTTAGTGTGTGTTCTTTAAAGAAGGAAGAACTCCTGCAGGGTCAGGAGAATGTCACTGGCAACCCTCGAGCTTGCTAATGCCAATCAGACATCATGTGTTCCAGGCAGATCAACAAAGTCCAGAGGCAAAATGTTTCACTGTAACTGTTACAGCAGTGTTGTGGCTTCCCGGAGTGTTGTGGCTTCCCGGAGATCTTCTCTCCTAAAGTGGGTATTATTATTTTACCATTAGCCATTTAACCATTTCCTCTGATGTTGAAATACCTACCTCAGTAAGGAAAGTGAGTGACAGATCTTTCAGACTGAAGTCCAGGCTTTAGAAGGTCACAGCTAAGAAAGCGTTCATAGCCATGTCCAGTCCTCTTTAGTAAAATTTCTAACCATGATACAGTGCTGGAGCATGTCAAGAACTGGACCAGACATGCATGCATTTGCTGAGGTTAAAAGAACAATGTCTTCTTCTTAGTTGGGGTTGGGGTCGGGGAGTGATGAGGTCTTACTTTTAAAAATCATGGAATATATATTGATTAAAATGTGTAACATTACTGGGTTTATTTTGTCATCTCTTGAGAACTTTTGCAGAAACAAGATCGGAGTGATTTTGAACACTACTGCATTTTTCAGCTGAGGATTCCTAAGACCTTTGAACCCTGAGAGAAACATCAGAGGTCCTAAGGCTAGCTCTTAAGTATTACAAAATCCTGTGCGCCTAACACTTGAAAGTGAGAGGAGCTAGAGGATCTGTGTTCTGATGATACCTTAGCCACTGTCCAGTTGAGAGACTCTAATAACCTTTTCATGACCGCCAGTTGACCTTGAGGTCCCCTTGAATCTCTTAAATGCTATGCTAATATAAGTACAGCACTCTGTCTGGTAGGTTAGCACAGTTTTAGTGTCTCCTACACCACATAGGTAAATTTTAGACCAAGGTCACAATGTAGTCTTATTCTCTAAAACATTTTTCTGTTATATTAAAGTGAACTGTAAGTCCCTGCAGTGATGGAGAGATCTCTCATTGCACTTCCTAAATGTTATATATGGCTTAAGAATGCATCTGAGACTAAAGATGTATTGTTTTTCAAACCACTTACATGTGTGGTGTTTAAAATGGAAAATGCAGTTGTAAGGAAATACAATATTTCTCTCCAGATTGTAATAAAAGGTTTATACGATCAATTAACAGTGCTTTCACTGCCCTCTGCTGCCTGGATTTGGAAAGCTTAGCCTTACATCTGACTGGGAAAGGCCAACTTGCGTTTATGGTCATTGTTATTAGTGCTCGCTGGCATAGTCCAAGTGTAACACTGTCTGACTTGGAAAATCTCAACAATGAAGTAGCCAATGGCCTGAAACCAAATAAGCACTATGTTCTTGTGAGTCAGGATTTTCTAAAGTCTTCTGGGGTTTTATTAAGTCCTGAGTGTTCTTTCTATAAGATCATTAATATATACAGAAAGAGCTGTTTATTTAAAAGTTGATTACAGAGTTTATTTTTTTAAACTTGTTTTTTTTTAAGATTTTTATTTTTAAGTAATCTCTACGCTTAACGTGGGGCTCGAATCCACAATCCCAGGATCAACTGTGAAGTTCACATTCTCTACCTACTGAGCCAACCAGGCGCCCCAATACCCATTATTGTTTAAAACATTAAAAATTAATGCAAGTGGCAACAGAACAAATGAGAACCTTGCTCTTTTAAAATGTGGAATGAAGCTTAATAGAATTGCTTTGTGGGAATGTTCTATTATTTGCATTTAAGTATTTGGTGCTTAGCATTAGTAAAAGATTGGGTGCTTTCATAGTTTCAATTATAGCTTCATCTACTTTTAATTAACAACATTAAGTGCCATGTATGTCTGTTCCCTAGAGCTTCTGTTTAATAATAAAAGTGAAAATTAATGACTTATATTCATGACCCTTCCTGGAGATGTGCTTGTTATTTGTATTCATTATTCATCTAGCAAAAGCTTTACCTGAAATCTGTTTTACCCCCGAGTCATAAATTATCAACAGATTTTATTCGCTTAACAACTTGTCAAGTGCCTACTGTGTATCAGGCACAAGATTATAGATGAATATAAACTGCATTTCTTATTTAAGGAGCTCACAAGTTAGTGGGAGCAAAATAGATAAACAATATTTGAGAAATTTCCAAATATTGTGCTTCCATTTGTGCCAATCAGAAGTCCCAGTACTCTGATTGTTTCTCATGAGGATCTATGACACAGTCACTAGTGACTAATTCTGCTTGTAGTATTCCTCAGTCTCACTAACAAAAACAGGAATGTGTTTTGTAAAGCTCTCTCTCTCTCTTTTTCTCTCTCTCTCTTTTTATTACATACCTTTTAAAAATTTGATACTGCCCTTTGACAAGATGTATGTATCTACCATAACCACCCCCTTTCCTCTCCAATCACGAATGTGTTTGTAAACATTAGAAAGATAAATATACTTACAAGTGCAGATAACTTTATTTTTATAACTCTGGAGGGATGGTAATAGAACACTGGTTCTGCTATATCCAATTACTGCCAAAACAGAGAGCTCCAGATCCAACACTCCAGAACCAAGGTGGATGTTTTTTGGTGGATGATTCTGACATTTAACTGGCCAGGAGTCAGTATTCCTATTTAGCAAGTTAGTTTATTCGGTTACCAAGAATATGTTTTGAAAACACAGGAATACAGAAAGAGCTTTGTTTAAAGTCTTCAAATGCCACATAAGGAATGCATAGGAAGTGATTGTTCGAAGGTAAATGCTTTGATAAAGTTTTTCATTTTGTTATGGTTAAGATAGACATATAGTTATATTTGCCTCAGGAGTTTTCTAGGATTAAGTCATTGAAGTCATACTGTATGGTGTGCAACTTGGAATGTAGCAGGATTCTCACACAGAGAGTTGTGACACTGAGGCTTTTCTTTCCAGGAAGCAACTTTAGTCCTGCTGGCACCGGTCCGGTGGGTTTGTACCCAAAGAGCGGAGCCCCGAATGCCACGTGGCGTAGTTTTTTATATATTTTTCACTTCTTTGTCTCCCATATATGGTAACACACAACCATGCAGTCTGATTAAGTGGTCTCATGTTACAGGGTCGTGAGGGATGTTGCCATGTACACGTATAGCCAGGTTGCCTTGAGGCTTTTTTTTTCTTTCCTTAGGGAGGGGACCCTACCACAGGAACTTTGATCATCTTTCCATATATATAAGTCCTGAATGGAAACCTTAAGCTTCTTGAGAAACTTAGCCAAGCAAAAACCTGTCTTCGGTGGTCAACTTTGTGTGGAAGCAGAGTGACCTTCTATTTGGACAACTTCTTTTAGTTTCCTCCATGCTAGGGCTAATGTGGTTCTTCAGCTCGTTGCATCCTAGGAATGAATAAGGCAGGGAGTGTAACATCCAACTACTGTCCGTCAGTACTTACCAAAAATGTGGTTGACAGAAACCTGTCTACGCTAAGAAATGTTTTAAGAAAAAGTTCCATAAATTGTTTTTTATTCAGTAAGCATGTTTTGAAATTTTGAGGGGGACAATAGTTAATCATCCTCTTCTTCTTTTAATTTCTGAACCAATTAAGAAATAGGTGGGGGGTGGGAGGCATCTGGGTGGCTCAGTCAGTTAAAGCCTTTGACTTCAGTTTAGGTCATGAGCTCACAGTGAGTTCACGTTCCACGTTGGGCTGTGTGCTGACAGCTCAGCGCCTGGAGCCTGCTTCAGATTCTGAATTTCCCTCTCTCTGCCCCTCCCCTGCTCACACTCTTGTCTCTCTCTCTCAAAAATAAATAAACTTAAAAAAGAAAAAAGAAATTGACCAGAGTTAGACGTGTGGACCTAAAACAAATAAGCTTTATTATTGGTAAAGTTGACTTGGGGGGTATGATTTGACCTATGACCACATCAGGCTTCCTACAGGTTCCCTTCCTCTTGGAAGCATGTGCATATGCAGAGAAAATTTTACCTAAAAGAGTAGACGCTTAATAATTCCTTGTCAATAAGTGAATGAATGAACCAATCACAAAGGTTCCTTGTGCTTTTTTCTCAGAGGAACATCAATATAAATTCCAGGGTACACCAAATCTTTTCATTTGTTTTGAGTCCCATGACCATTTACCTCTTTGGACCTGCCTGGCTGATAGCGTAACACTCTGAGAGGTGGCAGAAGACCAAAGTGGTCTCTGGACTGAGCACTTTCTCATGCCAGTGAGACCCATCAGTACCTTTTCCTCCTTCTTCTCCCCCTTCATCTTAAAGTACAATGTGTTGTTCTCTGATGTGAAGATGACTATGTCTGATTTCAGAGATTTGCTCTGTGCCTTAGTCCAGCAGTCTTGGCTCAAGTAGGATTAATTTAAACACCAGTTCCTGTTTAGGAACGTACTCCAATCAATCAGCAGATACTTGTTATGTGCCTTTTATGCAGGAAGCAAAGAAAAAAGCAAAACAAACCCATGACTCTTAAGAATAGGGAGCCAGATCCTGCTGATGGTTATGCTATGCCAAGGCTTTTAAGACAGCAGAGGAGTGAAATGCCTATCTCAAAGGTCCCAAATGTTCTAGGCTTAGAATAACACTCACACATCCCACCTTCATTTTAGAGGTTTTAACTTCAAATTACCAATTTTAGTCACAGTAAAGGTGGACTAGACAATGTGACTTAGACCTGAGGCTAAACTAGTGCTTCCTTTTAGGGAGTGAACATTTGTTAAGGCTGCTTGGCCTTTAGTCACAGGCCTACCTGACTCTCCCATTCACAGACAAGAAAGCTGGCAAGGAGAACGGAAGCCCAGCTGGGCTTATCTGGGGAAAGTTTAGTTGCTTCCTGGATCTTGAAGCACAAGCGACCCCACTACCCAAGAGCACAGCCAGTGCAAGACAGCAAGAGAAAGGATTGGTCATCACAAACTTTTCCATTCAATAACCATAGTGTTTGGAAAATCATGGTTCATTGGTGTTCAGGCTCTCCACCAATCAAATTAGCTACTCTTCCCATGAAAGAAGTGACAGGAGGCATCTAGAAGTATGTTGTCCCATCTGTGAGAGAAATGGAATTTTCCCTTTTTTGAGAAAGTATGAGAAGGGAAATAATGGTGTTCCCGACACTGAATTATTGTGAGTGGTAGACCTCACAATGCAGTCCTGGTGACCTTCATAGCACTCTGCAAATTGTCCTGAACACCACTGCAGGTTTACTTGTAGAACTCTGTTTAATCTCTGCAGAAATTATGATGTAGGCGTTATCCTAACTTCTTTTGATGGAGACCCTCATCAGAACATCAAAGAATGAAAGAAGAACAAAATACTATTTACCATACAAACAAAAAGAAATCTGAGCCTGCATTCAAAATCTATACCCTTATGTTTCCCATTTGGGGACATAAAATATTTTATATATATTTTTCTTTCCACCTCCACTTCCTTCTAAGATGCAAGAGCTTATTTGTCTGAAATAACTCATAAGGAGGCCTAGCAAATCTGACTCTTATGTGCTGACTCCGGTTTCTTTCTATCATTTCTAACATTCGTCTCCTAGGATTGTCATTGGACTTAAAGGGGTATCAGAGGTGAAAATCTTTTGCCTATTATCTGACATCTTAAGGTACATATCTCTGGGTTCAAATCCTGATTCCCCCAGGTACTAGCTCTGTGACCTTGAGCAAGCCACTACAATCTCTCTGAGGCTGAGTTTATTTTTCATCACAGGGTGAGTGGTTGCTAATTTAGTGCCTTTCCTTTGAATGTTAGTTATGATTTAGCTATAGAGTCAGCAATATATATTTTGTACGCTGGCTGTTCCCCACCAGCCTCCTGCTTTGTCTCTCCACTTATACCATTTTTCTTGCAGGTGGCAAATGTGGTGGAAAAACTTGAACTTTCAAATGAAATAGCCACAGGTTTGAATTTATGTTCTATCATTTATTAGCTGTGTGACTGAAGTGTCTCATTCACTTACTGTGCTAAAAATGTTATCACAATGGGAAAAGAGACCTATCTTCAGACTCATATCTTAAAGCAGAGAATCATAGCACACACATCAAATACCAGATTTTTTCCCCTGCATTTTAGAAAGCTGTTTCTATATTAAGGAGCACATGTACCCCAATGTTCATAGCAGCACTCTCCACAATAGCTAAAACATGGAAAGAGCCTAAGTGTCCATCAACAGATGAATGGATCAAGAAGATGTGGTTTATCTATACCATGGAATACTACATGGCAATGAGAAACAATGAAATCTGGCCATGTGTAGCAACATGGATGGACCTTGAGGGTGTTATGCTGAGCGAAATAAGTCAGGCAGAGAAGGACAAATATCATATGTTTGCACGTATAGGAGGATTAGGAGGAACTTGACGGAGGAACAAGGGGGAGAAGAAGGGCGGAAATGGTGGGGGAAAGGGAGAGAGGCAAACCATGAGAGACTCTTGAATGCTGACAAAAACTGAGGACTGATGGATGGGGGGGGGAGGGGGGGATGGGCATGGAGGAGGACACTTGTGGGGATGAGCACTGGGTGTTATGTGGAAACTAATTTGACAATAAACTATTTGTAAAAAAAAAAAAAGAAAGCTGTTTCTATATTAGAAGAGGCCTTCATTTATTCAATGACTGATTCACTTGTAAGGGATAACTGTGCACTAACTTTGTACACAAGCACACACACACACAGCTGACACAGAAGTCGGCTTCCTTTCAGGGTGGTGCCGATTTCTTTGAGAAAGGCCACAGCACAGTGCCAGTGATAACTGGCAATTTCTATTATCATGATGAGTGAGGATGTGTTAATCAGGTTTGGCCAACTACCCCCCCAGATTTCCCTTCATCAAATGTAAATACGTGTCCTGCCAAGTACTTTCCATTTACTTTGTAAGCTCCATGTTTTTCATTGGAAATTTAATCCATGTGTGCTGAGTTATTTACTGAACTCAGAACACTGTTGGGCAAATGCCAGTTCATATCCAAAACTTCCCTCCCCACAAAAGACCCCCCCAAAAAAATCCACATCTTTCTTTCTTTCTTTCTTT